>NW_002476171.1:0-29584 GCF_000189635.1 Tetrahymena thermophila SB210 | reverse complement strand
GAATTTAATAATTTTATGAAAATAGGTGGTAAGGATTGGAAGAAGATAACTAGAAGAAATGGAATATTAATTTTATATTGAATAATATAGCGAGTAAAATTATTTGTGAATTTTGATTAATAATCTAATTACATATTTTAAAAAATAGATAGTAATTGTTTTGAAAGCTTTTAATGTGGAAATAAAAATATATTTTAATATTTAAAATAGTGAGTAGAATTTTAGTATTAATAAGCTAAAAATAATTAATTATTTTAAATTGTAAACTAGATTGTAAAATATTTAAGTTATTTTAAGAGAAAAAGATATAAAAATAATAAAAATATAGGAAGTAATATTGTTGAGTAGCTATAATTGAAATACTATCAAATATTTAAATATTAAAAATAGCTGGTAATAAATTTACTAAGAATCCAATTAATTAATACCACCTACTTAAATAGATAGTAAACTATTTGAAATAATATTTATTTTCTCATTAAAAATTTGAATATAAAGGGTAAATTTTATATAAAATGTTTGTGACAGAAGATTAAAAGCATAATTAAAATAGTAGAAAGTAATTAATTATTTAGATAGTAATAATTATTTTTTTGATTTATCCTAAAATAATTTAAATATATCTAATATAAATAATTTTATTTTTTAAAAGAGTGAGGCAACACACAATATTAATTAGAATCAGGGAACATAATTCACTAAATCAGAGATGCTCTTTTTTATTTCTTATTTGTATTTTTGTTTGTTATAAAAATATATTAATAACCTGAATTATACTCTAATATTAATTGTAATATTATTTTAGTGATATAAATTTCTATGTTTTATTTTTAGTAATTTAAATTTTAAATATTTTTTTTTTTTTTTTTAAACATGAAAAAAAAATATTTTGATGTAAAAAAATTATGTATTTTTGAAATTATAATAAATTAAAATATTAATTTTAATTCTATTATAAAATATAAAAATCTGATTTTTTAATAAATAATTAAAAAATCTATTTCATTATAATTAATTCCAAACGACGGAATTTTTGAATGGAATCTTGCTATAATATTTAGTTAAAAAACATTATTTGTCTAATTGAAATTATTAATTAATATTTACTACCTAAATCAACTTACTAGCATTTATTTTTATATTAATTTTATTTTTATTGATATTCTAAAGCATTTTATTAACATTTATATCCAAATTAATTTTATTTACATTACCTCCTTAATTTAATTTATTAACATTTATGTTAAAATGTATTTTATTAACAAGATTGCTAATTAATTTTATTAGCATATTATTTTATAATTAGAAATAATATCATAATTTTCATAGCTTGTAATTAATTACTTTTTTATTGATATGCAAATATTTTAAAAAGAATCTCTTGTTTGAAAAATAGAATAAAATATTATTTATCTACTTATTTACTGTTTTGATAATTAAAAAATTTTTTATATTTGTGTTTAATGGATTTTTTAAAAATTTGAATTTAATATATTTAATTTAAAAAAGAAAAGATAGTAAAAAGAAAAAAAAGCAAGCAAATATAAATTTAATAAAGAGGTTTGAATGAAGGACAACCAATAAATTATCAGCGATTCTAAAAGGAAGGAGAAAAAAATCTATATAAATTTTTCAAAATAGGTTAAAACTACTAAATAATATTTTCAAAAGTCATTTTAACTCAGATTCTTCTTTAAAAGGTATCATTTAAAATACTAACGCTAGCTATGATAGAAGAGAAAGTAGAATAAAATTAAATGATGTTGATATTCTCAATTCTAACTTAGATATTCAAATTGTTTCATCAAAACAAATTTAATATTTTAGTTCATTTAAAGAAAATATTAACAATTATATTAACTATGTTCTTTAGTTTTACTTAAAATATCAATTAATTTACACACCAATTTGTAATTTGTGCCAAAAAAGGATGAATTTTCATTTGTAATTATGAATTTTAATCAAACTTTATTTACAAAAAATTTAAAATAATTCTCATTAATTAGCCTTAGCTAGAAAAAGATAGTAATAGATGGTTTTATGTTATTACTTTGAGGTTTTATCCAATATTGTTTTAGGGGAAAATGGTGAGATGGTTGAAATCGACGAATCGCACTTTAAAAGAAAGCAGTACAAGGGCAAAGCTATTTAAAAATTTTAGTGGGTTTTTTTTTGGTTTAACTGAGAGAGGGTTAGGAGTTTTTCAAGAAAAATTCTATTTCCAGTTGAAAAATGAAATTCCTAAACTTTTATAACTATAATAGAATAATATGTTTCTAAAAAATGTACTAAGATATGTACTGAGTCACTCAACAAATTTTGTTGTACCTCACCATAATAATCAAATGGATAATAAAAATATTAAATGTTTAAAGGTCATAAAATAGATGCCTAAACAATAGAAAGTAATTCAAAGCATTAAAATAGAGATTATATATAGACATGTAAAGGAAAATGAATTAATTAATTATTTATCAGACATAAATATACTCATGTTTATTTTATTTGACCTAGAAAGATGACATAGAAAAAACTCTTTAAATCTGATTTCTTAACAAATAATCAAGTAATAAAATGATTAAAATTAATAAAACTAGATCTTATGATATTGAACAATATAAAAGTAATTAATTATATTTGATTATTTTTAATAAATTTTATTAATATTAAATTAATAGTTATTTTATAAATAGTAAATGATGAGGATGAATTTAAAGAAGAATAAGATAATTAAGATGATGATAATGATAATAATAATCTAGAAGGTTAAGGTTTATTTAATTTTCAGCATTAATCATTATTTTCATTAAAATAAATAGAAACATAAGACTAAAATTAAAATCTAGAAAGTGATTCTGTAGATGACAATGATTTAACATAATACAAGCAAATTTAATTTAAGTATAAAGGAATACTCAAGAACATAAAACAAAAATAGAAATAATAAGATTACAGAATTATTAAAATATTGATGTTGATAATTATTTATTAAATATAAAAATTATAATTTTAATGAAAAACTAAAAATATATTAATTTTCATAAATATAATCTATTTATTAGCATATTTGCTAATGTATTTTATTTACATATGTTAATAAATTTCATTAATGAGGTAATGTAAATAAAATTAATTTAAATATAAATGTTAATAAAATGTTTATCTTCTTTGGAAAGTAAATCTTAAAATTATAAAATGTGATTTTATTTTTCAGTATAATAAATAGTTTTGATTTACATTCATTTTATAAGACTGAATTGATTTGATTTAATTATTAAATATATTTAATTGATAAAAAATAAAATTTTTTTCATAAAATCTAACAAATTTCTTCAAATTAAATACTAAAAAAATTTTGTTTAATTTAATAAAACAATATGATAAAAAAATTAAAAAATAGAAAGCATAAAATTAGCTTAAAATCATAAAAATTAAATGAAATTAAAGGATTAGTATTAATATTTTAAATTTAATTACTTAAATAGCTCTAAAGCCAAATGACTTGCTTTCCTCTGGAAGTGCTATATATTTTTAATTGAAAAATAAAATTAAAAAAAATCAATCAGCTTAATTTAATTACTTTTCAGTTATTATTTTTCTACAAAATTTATTAGGGGTATTTCTTTTTATTTCAAAAATACCTTTTACCATTTATTTATTAATTAATTCCATATTTATCTTATTTACTTTATTTAAAATTTTTTATGAATAATATTGATTTTAAATATTTAATTACTACTTCTTTATTTTCATATATAATGAGATTATTTATTTAATTTTTTTTATAAAATAATAGCATTATCATCATAATTTATTTATTTCAATTATTAGTTAATAAAATCTTTATAAAATTATAAATTTGTAAGATTTTACCATAATCTCTCGATTTCTAGGTACTTGGCATTCCGATAGTTCCTAAAACCGAGATACGAAACGACTCAAAATTAAAATAATTTTATTCATATTAGAATTATCTGCAGAAATTAATAATTTTGAAATGATTCCTAATTATTTTTTTTTAAATAATAATTATTTAAAAAAATAGAATTAATAGACTATAGAAAATATATTATAAATAAAACAAATATTCAACTTTTTATCATATATTTTCTGATATCACCACTATTTCCATTAATTTTTTATTTTAAATTGCTACTTTAATTAAAAAGATTTATTTTTGATAATTTAATCTTATACATTATCATAATATTTTCTAAATATACTTGGAGGCTTTTTTTCATTAAAATGTTATTAAATTTATTTTTTAATTTGATTCCAGCAATAGTGGTTTTTTATACACTATTATTTTCATTCTGAGTTAGCTATAAGTCTAAATTATCTTTAATTTCTATTTAATTAGAATTTAAACAAAGAAACTCTTCTTTATCACAACTTATTTATAATTATTCGAAAACTTCTTTTTTTGTTAATGACTCAATTTCACATTCTTCAATTGATTTGTTTGAATCACTATATTCTTTGCCTATTTTTTTCATCATTTATTCAATTTAATCTAATTATTATTGAGTTTTTTATGTTAAGTTTTTAAAAAGTTCATAAGTTTATGCTACGAGCTGAGCCATCCAGGTTAAGTTTTAATTAATTCTTGAATTTCTTAATATTATTAATAATTCTCTTCAACATTTTATATGTCCTTTTCTATTTATTTTTGAATAAAATTTAAATCATTTAATTCAGGGTTAAGTTATTATTATTTAGAATAGTTTAAATTTAATGTGAAGCCACAATATTTAAATTCTTTCCACATTGAATCTTTATTAATATTATTACACGAATTTAGTATCAATTATATTTAAAGATTTTATTAAGTTAGAATAATTTAGTATAAAAGTTATTATTAGCATATTCTTATATCCAGGCATTAAAATATTCTTTGATACTTTTCTTGCAAGGTTTATAAATAGAAACATCAAAGACCTGTATAAAAGATGTACTACCAGCAGGTAATATAAATTCATCAATATGGATATATTTTAAAAAGGAAGAAAGTAGGTTTCATTTTATGAACAGAGCTAGAGTCATGAAGTAGAAGTAAGCAAATCTAGATTTTTTATTTATCATATTCCATGTTATTAAAAAGTGATGAGATATATATCAAGTATAGATTTTCAGTTACCCAAGAATTAGAATTATTAATAGTTAAGCAATATTCTGAAAATATATTTATAACTTTTTTATACTACAGTCATTTACCAATAATCAATAATTGGAGGTAAAATTGTAATACTAATGACAAAACTTAGTACAAATGTGAAACTTTTGTAATTATTAGTAAAACCTCTAACTAAAACTTCTTTTTTTCCTTTTTCATTATTGGTTTTGTCAAAAATTTATAGATAAAGGAGTTTCATCTATATTTATAAAAAGTAATTATTTATTTTATTTAGCTTTTTTAAATTATAATTATTGATATCATATAAAAACTTATCTATATCTAGTTTGACAATTTCATTACATCACTTTTACATAACATATAACATATGTTAGAGTTCGATAAGAGATTCCCCATCGTTTTTTAAATTTTTGAAACCAACCTGAGGATGCTTAGAAATACACACAACTATTTAGCTTATTTTGAAATTTCTTTATATCTTAATGGAATACTTCTTGATCTTTAATATTTGATCCATATTAGAAGAATTATTTCCATTTCTAAACTTAGGTTTTTTATTTCAGTTTGGTTTAGTTTTCATTGATGTCTCATACAATATATCTAAATGTTATTTTCTATAATTTCTTACAGTTTTCTCATTAATTTTTTAAATATTTATTAGCAGTAAAAAAATTATTATTAAACTCCTCCGCTTCTTTGCCAATATATTTTTTATTAAGCATTAGAAAAAGTACCTTAATTTTCTTTCTTTTAAGATTATCAGACATTATCTTATTTATTATTTGATAATTTGTTTTATTAGGTATTCTTTTATTAATGATTAGCTCTAAATCTTGCAATAATATCTTTCTGAAGTTTAGACATTTAATCTTTAAAAACAAGTTTAAGTTTATCAATAAATACATTTATTTATTTTAATCTTTATTGATTTTAATTATTATCAAATCTAAAAAAATCAACTAGTGTATTTTATAAAATCCAATATTTATTTATTAGTATCTCTAATGAGATTTAAACATATTCAGATTTATTTATTTATAAAGTATAATTTTTTATTTTTTAGGAGCTAAAAATTTTTAGCTGTATTTTTTTATTTCAAACGCCTTTAAAAAACAACAATTTAATTTTGAACATCTTCCTTAAATAATATATAGAGAAAAGCTTTCAGTAACACCCTTTTATTAATTATTTTAAATTCTAAATTAGATTGTAAAATATTTGAGTTATTTAAAAGAAATTGATATAAAAATTAAAATAGGAAGTAATTCTATTGAATAATTTAAAATTAAATACAATTAAATAATTTAAATATCAAGAATTATTAGTAATAAATTTACTAAGAATCAAATTAATTCATATCTTCTACTTAAATAATATGTTTTTTATTTATGGTGTTTATACTATGTTTAAAAAAATAGTAAGAGGTTTTTCAGAGTTTATCAAAAGCTTTAGAAACTAAACCTTTCGTCTTTGATTCGAGTATTTAATTAGGAATTTCTTTATAATTAGTTCAAAAAGTAGAAGAGTTTAAGGAGTATTTCTAAAATGCTTTTTGAAATCAAACCATAACAAGTTGAAGTTAATATCAAAGAAAGTAATTTTTAATTGAGCTTAAGTAACACAACTGAAGCTAAGAAATGTTACAGTAAGGCTTTATAAGCTAACTAGAAACGATTTGAATCTTTTATTTTCTTCTTTATTTAAAATTTGAAACTGTATAACCACTTCTACAAAACAAAACAAATGAATATAATATATTCTAACATCTATTGAGGAATCATTTATGATTTTATCAAAATGGATAAAGAAGTCAACAATTTTATTTAAAAGCTTTAGAATTAAAACCAAAATTATTTTAAGCAATCTTTTATTTATTTAGGAGTGGGATAAATGAATGAAAATATTCAAATAGAAGCAGTAACCTTTTTATTGAAAGTTTATGATATTTTTTCAAATTACTTTCAATAAATAAATTAGTAGAACTATTTCCTTTTTAAAAGAAAATAATATGAGGCGAAATATTATTTTTAGTATTCTTATTAAATCAACCCTCAAGATTATAAATAAAAAAATGATATTCTTATATTACTTTAGTTATGTAAAACTTCAAAGTAAAATTATTACCATTTATACTTTTTATTAATTCCTTATTTTTTTCTAAATTTTTTGTTTGGATTTTTTTAATCTTTAACTCAAATCATATTCATGTAAGAAAAAAGTGTATTGATTTTTAATAATCCTATTTTTTCTAAAAAATATTTTTCGTACCCAATCTCTAAATATATATTCTTCTTTTACTTTATTTTTAAAATATATAATAAAATCCTTTTTAATATATTTAGATAAGATAAATCATATTATTAACTAATAAATAAGAAAAATAGTCAATTACATTAAAATAGATGGCGAAATAAAAAATATATCAACCAAAAGCTCTTTATTGATTAATCAAAAAGACTATTGAAAACATTTTAGTAGATCAATCATCTCAGGTACTACTTAGTTTGAATTTAGAAGATAGATACATATATGCGATTTAGGAAAATTAAGTTTACATATATGATGATTATGATTTTGAAATAAATATGGTCTAATAGCAACTTTAAAAATCATTTTTGGAGTTATTGCTTATACTCTTCCACAGAAAAGTAAAGAAATGACAAATGATGTTAAATTTTTAAAAGATTAGCAAAAATTTAGAATGCAAATTGAGTAAGAACCTAACAAAATTTGAAAATTATTGCTTTTTTTGTCTGAAAAAGTATGTTTAAGTTTAGAAAAACTATGTTTTCAACCTCTAGCAAAAATGGAAAAAAGGAGTAACAATCTCATCATTTGAGTTTAAGGTAAATATGTTTTATGGTTTTATATGATTTTTAATTCTAAATTAATAAAAAAATAGGCTTAAGCAAGTTTAAAATATCTATTATTTCCTAAATAAACCATTTTTATTGTTGAGAGAGAAATAAATAGATGAAAAATATATATCTACCATTATTATAGAAAAAAAGCAAGCAAAGATAAATTATTTTATTTAATTGAGTTGACTTTACAAAATAAATGCTAAATCATATAAAATATTTAAAGATTTGAATAAAATAACTCTAAAAATGTTCTTTCTAGCTTCATTTTAGCATGCTTAGATACTTAAAAAGCTTTCCTCAGAATTATACTTAAAATCCAATGTAGAAAAAAGTTGAAAAAGGTGTTGAGATATCTGCGAAAAATAATTTCCCTAAAAAATCATATTAATAATATAATTCTAAGTAATTAATGCTTATATATGTTAATGATTTTATTCATATTTAGAATTATTTATTAATTATATTTACTTTTTTTAAAATAAAATAAAACTTCATTCTTATGATTCTTTTTAATTTACTTAGAGATAAATAATATTCTTCTTATTTTTCCCCCTCATTTACTTACTATTAATCATTTAAAACGTTAGTATCTATTTATTTTTCATTCATATTTATTTTCAAAAGTCATTAATGACATTAGAATATTTTATCCTTTTATGACATTCGATAATTATTATAAACATATTTGCATTACTTCCTTCCCTTAACGAAATCTATTTTTAGCTAATATTTTGATTTTATATAAAGAAAACCATTTACAACAATAAAAACCATAATCAGTTGATAGAATGTTTCATGGCTAGATAATACTAAAACTACTATAAATATAATTACATTAAACTTTTTATGATATAAATAGGTGAGAATTTCTTATACAGTAAACAAGTTAATAAGAAAATATTTAAAGCAGTAAAAAGATAATAGCATTGTATTTTGTAGATATTTCAGTCTAATAGACAAATTATTTAGAGGGAGTTTCATACATAAAGTCAATTAAAGAAAAAGGTGTTTACTAAGATTTTTTGTATATTGGCTAAGTAAATTATTAGGTTTTTTACACTGAAATTATATTTTTCATATCATTTAGTGATTGATGTTTTGTTAAAAATAAATTCTATTGATAAAATTTTAAAGGATAAAAAATAACTTATAGGTTAGATTATTTGCTATTTACTGCTGGTTATTTTCAAAGAAACTTTATTCTTTCTGATAATAAAAAAGGTTAAATAAAATTGTATCTAATATTCGTTAATTCCATTATCTATATTATAATTTTTAAGTTTATTTTGTTATTTGATACTTTATATTTAAAATCAAGTATATTAATTGACCATATTTTAATTTTAATGATGAAATTTTTTAGAATAATAAATCATTTTGGTTTAGAAATTAACACAATGCTAATTTCTGTTTAAAGTCATGCATTTTTTCTTTTTTTAAATATAATTTGAGAAATTTGATTAAATTTTATTCAGGATATAAAAAGCTTAAATTTTAAAAGTGAAATATATATGTTAATAATATTTAAAGTTAGAAAATTTGTCCTTTTTTACAGTTTAAATAGAGAGATTTTTGAGGCCTAATATTCGTCTTTTGGTTATCTGTTTTGTAAATTTATATTTTTTATGTATTCTCTTATCTGATAGATGATGTCATTTATATTGTATGATTATTGAAAGTTGGCAAATATAAATTTTATAGATTATATATGATGCGATATGTAATATTTATAATTTCTGTAAAAGAAAATTGGTGTCTGTTAAATATTCTAATTGCAAATTTACTAATTTATACCAGTTTTTAACAAAAAATAAACATTTAAAAATTAAGAAATATTGTTTGTTGGAACATAATTAATTTATTCAAATTAATTTGTTCGATTAAAAAAAAATTGTAATATTAAAAATGAATATTATCAGCTAAAATCCCAAGGCTTCTTAAGAGTCTAAACAAAAATTGGCATAACATCTTCAAAACAGGAAGTAAGTCAAAGAAATGTATAAAATGAAGGGTGTCCAAATGCTTGATAAACCTGAACTAATGAGTAAATGAGATTTAAATCATAATAATATTTTGTGACTTCGATCCATAAATATATCTGTTAATGCATTAATTACTATTTGCTAAATTTAAAATTAAAAACATTTTAATAATTAAAACAATCAATTAATCAATAAATTAACTAATTAATTAATTTATGCCAAATTTAGTAAATTTTTAAATTGATAAACCAAAAGTTTCTGACATCAAAGAACCTAAGTTGAAATCTTAACAAGCTTCAATGTATTACTCTATGAAAATTGAATTAACTGAAAAAGGCTACTCTGATTTTAGGTTTTTAGGGTAGGGAGCACAAGGATTAGTCTTGTTAGCAAAAAATTTGAAAAATTAAATGAGATATGCCATCAAAGGTGTTTAAGTGAGAGATCCTTAGGGAAATCTTTATGATGAAGCTTTTAATAAAGTGGTATAAGAAATAGATATACTCAAACAATGTAGAGGCTCTCCTTACGTAGTCAGTCTTTTAGACTCATTTGATGGAAAATAGTTCATGTACTTAGTTCTAAATGAGTGTTAGGGTACAAAATATTTTAATATTTATCTATTTTACCTTATTATTAAATAAATATAAATACAAATTAACTATTTAACCAATTTTATAGATAATTTTTATTGTATGGTACAAAAAGGAACTCTGAAAGAAATCATAGAAAGGAACTAAAACAAAAGACTGAATGAAATATCAGCAATCAAATACGCTAAAGATATTACTGAAGGCCTTTACTACATTCACTCTAAGAACTGTCTTGTTAATGATCTGAAAATGGACAATATCTTAATTGACTATAATGGAAATGCAGTTGTTTGTAAATTATTAGCAAATCTAAAGAAGACTTGATACTCAATATAATTAATATACAGCCGATTTTGGATTAGCAGATAAACTGACAGCTAAATCTGGTTATTCAACCAATCAATATGTATAAATTAAAGTTTTTCTCAATACTAAAAAGAAATTTAATTAACTCAATTCAACAAATTATAAGATGGGAAACTTTATTTTTCAAGCACCAGAATGCTATGACCCAAATGACTAAATCATAGGTAAGGTTTATTATGATGAATATAAAAAACTAGGGGTATAAGTCAAACAAGAACCAAGTAACAGAGTAAATACTTTAATTAAACTAATTAAACGTTAATTATCTTGTTTTTGTAAATTTATTAGAGCGAAGCATGTTCTTTAGGTATTAAATAAAATAAAAAATCTACTGGTTTCATTTATCTAATTTAAAATATAATATATATAGGTTATATAATTTATTCTCTTGTTTAGGGAATAGATTTCAACTTAGTGCTTAATAAGCATAGGCCATTGAATTATGATGGTGAGTTTTAAAATTTTGTTTATCACAAAAACCTTTAATAACTTATTGATGGATTAACTTAATTTGTCCCAAGGAATAGATTGCCCATTAAAGAGGCTTTAATTGTTTTAAAAGGAATTATTTGTTTTGAATTTTAGTTAGACGATGTGCTTATTTAGATGATAGATGGAGATACTCAACAACACGCTAGTTCACTCAAAAATGAAATCGAGTTCATTTAGGATTTGT
This sequence comes from Tetrahymena thermophila SB210, assembly GCF_000189635.1. Classification (NCBI taxonomy): domain Eukaryota; phylum Ciliophora; class Oligohymenophorea; order Hymenostomatida; family Tetrahymenidae; genus Tetrahymena; species Tetrahymena thermophila. The sequence goes on along the minus strand of NW_002476171.1, from coordinate 17,969 downwards.
CAAATAAGTTTTATCCTATCATGTAAGAAGATTTTAAATCTACTGCTTTTTCTAACTTTTTTCAAGTAAAAACTAGAAGAGTTTAATCGAAGAGTTGAAAGAAGACCCTCAAAAAATATTTTATGTTATTAATCAAAATTTTGTTTATTCTATCCTCAATTTAATTAAGTTAATTCATCAAAAAGGAGGCAAAAATAGCAGAATTAGAGTAAGCAAATTTCATACTTAAAGAGACTATTAGCTAATTAGAAGAAAAAATTAAAGCTTCAGTAGACAAGTAGCAAAAATAGGAGGAAATACTAAAAGTTTAATAGAGTTTAATCTAAGAGTAGATAGAAGACCCTTAAAAAATACTTTATGTTATTAATCAAAATTTTATTCAATATATTCTCAATTTAATTAAGTTACTTTATTAAAAAGGAGGCAAAAATAGCAGAATTAGAGTAAGCAAATTTCATGCTTAAAGAGACTATTAGCTAATTAGATGAAAAAATTAAAGCTAAAATAGACAAATAGCAAAAGTAGGAGGAAAAATTAAAAGATTAATTTTAATTATAAAAAAAATGTTTTTAAATAAAAAGCTCAATAAAAATATTATTTAAATAGAGAGTATTCACTTTTAATCATTTAAAAAAAATTCTTTAATTTTAATACTTAATAGCATATAAGTTATTTTAAAGGTTTCTTTATTAAGAAAAAAAACTTATTTCTAGTTTAATAAACAACAAATAATATCTAGCAATTTCTTTTTATTAACTTCGTCTAAATAAGCTTTTATTTAAAATTAATTAGAAAGTAATATCTTTCTATTGCTTTTATCTTTAGATTATTTATTTTTTCTCTTCCTAAAATAGCAAGTACCTTATTTAAATCATAGATTTCATTTTTAAATCATTCAAATTTATTTTAGTTAACAAAAAAAGATGTAATTTTTTGCAATTAACTTTTATTTTATATCCTAAATTTTATTTATATATTAAACAGGAAGTAAATAAACGCGAAAATCAAGATTATAAATTAATTATCATATTCTTTTAGAGGGTCACATTTTTATATTCATAACTAATACTCAATTTTAATCTTTCACTTACTTAAATAGATTGTAATTTCTCATACATTAATTAAAATAAAGTACTAATCTACTTACATTTACAAAATAGCATGTAATCCTTTTGATCTCAAATTAATGAATTTATTTTCAAAATAAAAACAGGTATAATTTTTGATATTATTATAAATATTACAATATCTTTTGTATTAAAAATAGAGAGTAATTAAAATATCAAAATGGTTTTTGATGAGAGAATAGATGCTGAATTAACTTTCTTATTCAAAAATAGGAGGTACTTAATATTTTAGAAAATGATATTTTATGAGAAAATAAATTCTGAATTAACTTTCATATTTTAAATAGGCAGTAATTTATTTTTAAGAAGATTTTTGAAGAGAAAATAAATGCTGAATTTATTTTCAAATTAAAAATAGGATGTAATTAATATTTTAGAATGATTTTTGATGAGAAAATAAATGCTGAATCAACTTTTTTATTCAAAATAGCAAGTAATTAATATTTTATAATGATTTTTGATGAGAAAATAAATGATGAATTAACTCTCATATTCAAAATAGGATGTAATTAATAGTTTAGAATGATTTTTAATGAGGTGATAAATAATGAATTAACTTTTTATTCAAAATAGAGTGTAATTAATATTTAACAATGATTTTTGATGAGAAAATAAATGATGAATTAACTCTCATATTCAAAATAGGATGTAATTAATAGTTTAGAATGATTTTTGATGAGATGATAAATACTGAATTAACTTTCTTACTCAAAATAGTGGGTAATTAATATTTTAGAATGATTTTTGATGAGAAATAAATGCTGAATTAACTTTCATATTTTAATAGAATGTAATTATTATATTATTATGGTTTTTTATGAGAAAATAAATGATGAATTTAAATTGCTAATCAAAATAGTGGGTAATTAATATTTTAGAATTCTTTTAGATTAGAAAATAAATGCTGAATTAACTTTCATATTCAAAATAGGAGGTATTAATATTTAACAATGATTTTTGAAGAGAAAATAAATGCTGAATTAACTTTCATATTCAAAATAGATTGTAATTAATTTTTGATGAGAATATTAATGCTGAATTTACTTTATTATTCAAAATAGTGGGTAATTAATATTTTAGAATGATTTTTGATGAGAAAATAAATACTGAATTAACTTTCTTATTAAAAACAGTGGGTAATTAATATTTTAGAATGATTTTTGATGAGAAAATAAATGCTGAATTAACTTTCAATATCAAAATAGCATGTAATTTATATTTTAGAATGATTTTTGATGAGAAAATAAATGTTGAATTAACTTTCATATTCAAAATAGACTGTAATTAATATTTTAGAATGATTTTTGATGAGAAAATAAAATGCTGAATTAACTTTCTTATACAAAATAGATTGTAATTAATATTTTAGAATGATTTTTGATGAAAAAATAAATACTGAATTAAATTTCATATTAAAATAGAGCGTAATTAATATTTTAGAACTATTTTTGATAAGAAAATAAATGCTGAATTAAATTTCATATTCAAAAAGAGCGTAATTAATATTTTATAAAGATTTTAAAATAAAGGCTGATTTAACTTTCTTATTCAAAATAGTGGGTAATTAATATTTTAGAATGATTTTTGATAAGAAAATAAATTCAGAATTAACTTACTTATTCAAAATAGAACGTAATTAATATTTTAGAATAATTTTTGGTAAGAAAATAAATGCTGAATTAACTTTAATATTCAAAAAAATAGACTGTAATTAAGATTTAGAATGATTTTTGAGTAGAAAATAAATACTGAATTATATCTCATATTCAAAATAGATTGTAATTAATATTTGAGAATGATTTTTGATAAGAATTAACTTTCAAATTCAAAATAGACTGTAATTAATATTTTAGAATGATTTTTGATAAGAAAATAAATGCTAAATTATCTTTCACATTAAAAATAGCATGTAATTAATATTTAACAATTATTTTTGATGAGAAAATAAATGCTGAATTGACTCTCATATTCATATTAGGATGTAATTTATTGATTTGAATGATTTTTGATGAGAAAATAAATATTGAATTAAACTTTCATATTCAAAATAGCAAGTAATTAATATTTTAGAACAATTTTTAATGAGAAAATAAATGCTGGATTAACTCTAATATTCAAAATAGCAAGTAATAATTATTATAGCTTTATTTTTGATGAGAAAACAAATGCTCATTTAAATTTTTTATTCGAAATAGGGGGTAATTAATATTAAACTATGATTCTTATTAGAAAATAAATGCTGTATTAACTATCTTATTCAAAATAGGAAGTAATTAATATTTTAAAATGATTAATGATGAGAAAATGAATGCTGAATTAACTATTATATTAATAATAGGATGTAATTTATTGTTTAGAATGAATTTTTATGAGAAAATAAATGTATAATTTAATATTCAAAATAGCAAGTAATTAATATTTTAGAACGATTTTTAATGAGAAAATAAATAGTGAATTAACTCTAATATTCAAAATAGCAAGTAATCATAATTAAAGCATTATTTTTGATGAGAAAACAAATGCTGAATTAAATTTTTTATTCGAAATAGTGAGTAATTAATATTAAACTATGATTCTTATTAGAAAATAAATGCTGTATTTACTATCTTATTCAAAATAGGAAGTAATTAATATTTTAAAATGATTAATGATGGAAAATGAATGCTGAATTAATTTTCATAATCTAAATAGATTGTAATTAATATTTTAGAATGATATTTGATGAAAAAATCAATAAAGAATTAACTTTCATATTCAAAATAGAGAGTAATTAATATTTTAAAATGATTTTTAATAAGAAAATAAATTTTGAATTTACTTTTTTATTCAAAATAGTGGGTAATTAATATTTAACAATCATTTTTAATGAGAAAATAAATGCTGAATTAACTTTCATATTCAAAATAGGCTGTAATTAATATTTAATAATCATTTTTAATGAGAAAATAAAAACTAAACTAACTTTCATATTAAAAATAGTATGTAATTCATATTTGATAAAAAAATAAATGCTGAATTAACTTCATATTTAAAATAGATGGTAATTAATATTTTAGAATGATTTTTAATGATAAAATAAATGCTGAATTAATATTTTTATGAAAATAGCTTGTAATTAATATTTTAGAATGATTTAGGTAAGAAAATAAAAGATGGATTAACTTTGTTATCAAAATAGAATGTAAATAATATTTTAGAATTATTTTTCAAAAGAAAATTAAAATTGTATTAAACTTTAAATTCAAAATAGCGGGTAATTAATATTTTAGAATGATTTTGATGAGAAAATTAATGTTGAATTAACTTTCATAATCAAAATAGCATGTAATTAATATTTTAGAATGATTTTTGATGAAAAAAATAAATGCTGAATTAACCCTCATATTCAAAATAGCACGTAATTAATATTTTAGAATGACTTTTGATGAGATTATAAATACTTAATTAAATTTCATATTCAAATAGCATGTAATTAATATTTTAGAATGATTTTTGGTGAGAAAATAAATGCTGAATTTACTTTCATATTCAAAATAGACTGTAATTAATATTTTAGAATGATTTTTTATGAAAAAATAAATGCTGAATCAATATTTTTATGAAAATAGCTTGTAATTAATATTTTAAAATGATTTTTGTTGAGAAAATAAAAGATGGATTAACTTTGTTATTCAAAATAGTGGGTATTACTATTTTAAAATTATATTTTATGAATTAATGTTCATATACAAAATAGCATGTAATTAATATTTAACAATGATTTTTGATGAAAAAATAAATTAACTTTCTTAATCAAAATAGTGCGTAATTAATATTTTAAAATGATTTTTAAAATAATTGCTGAATTAACTTTCTGATACAAAATAGATTGTAATTAATATTTTAGAATGATTTTTATTGAGAAAATAAATACTGAACTAACTTTCATATTCTAAATAGAATGTAATTAATATTTTAGAATGATTTTTGATAAGAAAATAAATTCTAAATTATTTTAAATATCCTAAATAGACTGTAATTATACAATAATTTTTGACAAGAAAATAAATGCTGAATTAACTCTCATATTCAAAATAGGATGTAATTATTAATTTAGAATGATTTAATATGATAAAATAAAGGCTAAATTAATTTTCATATTCAAAATAGACTGTAATTAATATTTCAGAATGATTTTTGATAAGAAAATAAGGGCTAAATTAACTTTCATTTTTAAAATAGGATGTAATTATTATTTTAGAATGATTTTTTTGTTAAAATATATGCTTAATTTACTTTCATATTCTAAATAGGAAGTAATTAACATTTTAAAATAATTTTTGATGAGAAAATAAATGCTTAATTAATTTTAATATTCAAAATAGAACGTAATTAATATTTTAGAATTTTTTTTATGATAAAATTCCAAATTATTTTTAATATTCTAAATAGACTGTAATTAATATTTTAGAATGTTTTGATAGGTTATAAGCGTTGAATTAATTTTAACTTGGTATTTAAAATAGACTGTAATGAATATTTTCGAATGATTTTAATGATAAAATAATACTTAATTTACTTTAATATAAAAATAGCATGTAATTAATATTTTAGAATGATTTTTGATGAGAAAATAAACTCTAAATTAACTTTTCTATTTAAAATAGAGTGTAATTAAAATTTTAGAATGATTTTTGATGAGAAATTAAATGCTGAATTAACTTTCATATTCAAAATAGACTGTAATTAATATTTAACAATCATTTTTAATGAGAAAATAAATGCTGAATAAATTATCTTATTCAAATTAGTTAGTAATTAACATTTTAGAACGATTTTTAATGAGAAAATGAATGCTGAATTAACTTTATTATTCAAAAAAGTGGGTAATTAATATTTTAGAGTTATTTTTGATGAGAAAATAAATAATTAATTAACTTTTATATTCAAAATAGATTGTAATTAATATTTTTAGAATGATGTTTGATGAGAAAATAGATGCTGAATTAATTTTCATATTAAAATAGAGAGTAATTAACATTTTAGAATGATTTTTGATGAGAAATTAAATGCTTAATTAACTATCATATTCAAAATAGGATGTAATTAATGTTTTAGAATGATTTTTGATGAGAAAATAAATCTTGAATTAACTTTCATATTAAAAATAGGATGTAATTAATATTTTAGAATGATTTTTCATGAGAAAATAAACGCTAAATTAACTTTTATATTCAAAATAGGAAGTAATTAATATTTTTAAATGATTTTTGTGACACAATAAATGATGAATTAATTTTCATATTCTAAATAGAAAGTAATTAATATTTTAGAAAGACTATTGATGAGAAAATAAATGCCGAATTATTTTTAATATTTAAAATAGACTGTAATTAATATTTTAGAATCATTTTTGATGAGAAATTAAATATAGAATAATAAATATTGAATTAACTTTCATATTTAAAATAGGATGTAATTAATATTTTAGATTGATTTTAATGAGAAAATAAATTCTAAATTTACTTTTTTATTCAAAATAGGCAGTAATAAATATTTTAGAATGATTTTTGATGAGAAAATAAATGCTGAATTAACTTTCATATTCAAAATAGGAGGTATTAATATTTAACAATGATTTTTGAAGAGAAAATAAATGCTGGATTAACTTTCATATTCAAAATAGAGCGTAATTAATATTTTAGAATGACTTTTTATGATAAATAAATGATGACTAAAACAAAAATTAAAAAGAGTGAGTAAAATTGAGGAACGTTTTTAATTCAAAATTATTGAATTTAATAATTTTATGAATAATAGGTGGTAATGATTTGTAGAAGATAAATAAATAGAAGATATAGAATATATATTTTGTATTGAAAAATTTAGCGAGTAAACTTTTATTATATTAATTTGAATTAATAATTTGAGTTAATCTTTTTAAAAATAGATAGTAATATTTTTGAAAAGTTTAATAGTGTTATAAAAATAAAATTTAATATCTAATTCAGTGAGTAAGTATTTAACATAATTAATTAATTAATTAATTTAAACTGTAAATTAGGTTGTAAAATATTTGAATGATTTAAAAAGAAAATGATAGAAAAACTAAAATAAAATAGGAAGTAATATTGTTAAATAGCTAAAATTAAAATCCTATCAACCAATTCAAATTTCAAAAATAGTTGGTAATAAATTTACTAAGAATCTAATTAATTAATACCTCCTAATTTAATAGAAAGTAAACTATTTGAAATAATATTTATTAATTTTCTCATTTAACATTTTAATAAATTAGGGTAAATTTTATATAAATTATTTGTGGCAGAAGACTAAAAGCATATTTAATATAAATTAAAATAATAGAAAGTAATTAATTAATGATTTATATGATGTTAATTATTTTTCTCATTTATTTTTAAAACCATCTAATATAATTAATTATTTCCTTTAAAAAAGTCAGGAAGCACACAACAATATTTGTTTAGAATAATGGAACACAATTCAAGAAATCAGTGATACTCTTTTTTTTATATATATTTTTTTGTTTGTTATAAAAATAAAGTAATAACCTGAATTACTATACTCAATATTAAATTTATTATGATTTAGTGATATAATTTTTATGTTTTCTATATTGTCGTTTAAATTTAAATATTTTTTTTTTTAATATGAAAAAAATAGTATTTTTAGATATAATTCAACAAATATTTAAATTATTTTAAATTACAATAAACTGATTAATCAAAACTTCAAAAAAAATTTTTTTAAAATAAAAATACATTCAAAATTATTTCAAATTATTTTTTTTAATATGTATTTATGAAAATAAAAAATTGTTTGTCTTGAATTAAATATTATACTCCTGAATTACTTTTGCTATTAATATTTTTAAGTAATGATTGCAAATATCTATTGAAATTTAAAAAACAACAAATTTGATTTTGAACCTCTTCCTTAAATAACATATTGAGAAAAATTATAGGCAACGCCCTATAATTAATTGTTGTAAATTATAAATTAGATTGTAAAATATTTGAATAATTTAAAAAGAAAATGATATAAAAATTAAATAGGAAGTAATTTTGTTAAATAAATTAAAATACTATCAACCGATTTGAATATCAAAAATGGTTAGTAATAAATTTACGAAGAGACAAATTAATTCATATCTTTTACTTAAATAATCTATTTTTTATTTAGGACGTTTGTACTAAGTTTAAAAAAAGAGTTAAAGGTTATTCAGAGTTTCTCAAAAGCTTTAGACTTTGATTCGAGTGTTTAATAAGAATTTCTTTTTTATTAGTTGGAAAAGTAGAAGAGTTTAAGGAGTATTTATAAAAGGTTTTTTGAAATAAAACCATAACCAGTTGGAGCTTATATCAAGTAAGTAATTTTTAATTGAGCTTAAGTAATTCAGCTTAATCTAGGAAATGATACAATAAGGTTTTTTAAGTTAACCAGAAACAATTTGAATATTTTCTTTTCTTCTTAATTTAAAGTTTGAAACTCTATAACTACTTCTATAAAGCAAATGAATATAGTGTTTATTCTAACATCTTTTGAGGAGTCATTGATTATTTTATCAAAATGGATGAAGAAATCATAAAATATTAATTAAAAGTCGTAGAATTAAAACCAAAATTATTTTAAGGAATTGTTTATTTAGGAGAGGGATAAATGAATGAAAATATTTAAAAAGAAGCTGTAACCTTTTTATTGAAAGTTTATGATATTTTTTCAAATGATTTTCAAGCAAATAAGTTAGTAGGATTATTTCATTTATTAAATGGAAAATAATATGAGGCAAAATATTATTTTTAGTATTCTTATCATTTTTATTTTTTCTAAAAAATATTTTTTGTGCCCAATCTCTTCATATTTATTCTTCATTTTCTTTATTTAAAATATATAATAAAATAAATTCCTTTCTTAATACATTTAGATTAAATTAATAATATTATTAACTAAAGTATACCAAAAATAGTCAATTTCTTTAAAAAAGATGGCGAAATAAAAAATATATCTACCAAAAGCTCATTATTGATTAATCAAAAAGACTATTGAATAAGTTTTATTAGACCAATCATCTGAGGTACTACTTAGTTAGAATTTAGAAGATAGGCACACTTATACCATTAAGGGAAATTAAGTTTAAATAAATGATGATTGTGTTTTGCAATAAATATGGTTTAGTTTAAAAATAATTTTTAGAGTTATTGTGCTTACCTTTCTAAAGAAAAGTAAACAAATGATAAATAATACTAAATCTCTAAAAGATTTAGCAGAATTTAGAATGCGAATCGAGAAAGAACCTAACAAAATTCGAAAATTCTTGCTTTTTTGTCTGAAAAAATATGCTTAAGTTTAGAAAAGCTATGTTTTCTCTCTCTCTTACACAAATCGAAAAAAGGAGTAAAAGTCTAATGATTTGAATTTAAGGTAAATAAATTTTCATGATTTTATATTATGGTTAATTCTATACTTTAAAAAATAGGCTTATAGAAGTTTAAAATATCTATTATTTCCTAAATTATAGGCCATTTTTATCACTGAGAGAGAGATGTAATGATGAAAAAAATATATATACGATTACGAAAGAAAAAAAGAAAGCAAAGATAGATAATTTTATTTATTTTAATTGGTTTTACAAAATAAATGCTAAATCAGATAAAATATTTGAAAGATTTTAGTAAAATAGCTCTAAAAATATTCTTTTTAGCCTCATTTTAGTATGCTTAAGCACTTAAAAAAGTTATCGTTAAAATTATATTTAAAATCCAAGGTAGAAAAAGTTGAAAAAGGTGTTGATTGAGACAAAAGCAAAAAATAATTTCCATAAAAAATAATATTAATAATAAGATACTAAGTAATTAATGCATATATGTTAATGATTTTATTCAATATTTACAAGTTTTTGTAAATCATATTTACTGCTTTTTAAAAATAAAACAAAGCTTCATTCTTATGATTCTTTTTAATTTATTTTGAGATATTTAATATTCTTTTATTATTTCCCCCTTATTTAATATTAATAATTTAAAATGTTAGTATCTATTATTCATTCATTTTTGATTTTAAAAGTTATTTATGAAAATAGAATATTTTATTCTTAAAAGCATTGGTTAATTATTATAAACATATTTGCATTATTTTCCTTAACTGGATCTATGCTTAGATAATAATTAGATAGTCATTTAATCTTAGTAAAGGAGGAAAATTTGATTTGATAAATATTCTAATAGCTATTTAATATTTTTTATATTGAAAGCAAACCCTTTCTAACAATAATAATGATAATCAGTTGATAGAATGTTTCATAGATCCTTTATGTTAAGCAACTGCATGTTTAATTATATCAAATTTTATGATATAAGATGGTGATAATTTCTATTAAAGCAAATAAGCTAATAAGAAAAATAAAAAAATAAATAAACGCTTTAAAAGGAAGTATAACCTAGGACACTATAGAGGCTAACTATGTTTTAATGGTAATGATTAAAGGAAATATATTTTAAAAGTACCTTAATGTTTTATATATCAGATAGAAAAGAAGAAATTTTGTTACATATTTTTTAACTATTGATATATTATGAGTTTTTCTTAAAAATTATTTTGTGTTTCCAACTTTTTGAAAACCACAATATATTTTTCAATTTTTTGTTTTTGTTTAAAATTAATTTTTTTAAGTTTTAACTCAAATCACATGTAAGAAATTAGTTTTCTCATTTTAATAATCCTATTTTTTCTAAAAATTATTTTTCTTAAAAAATCTCTAAATATTGATTCTTATTTTTATTTATTTAAAAGATATAATGAAATTAATTATTAATACATTTACATTAGATAGATAAATCATAGTAATTAATAAAGTTTTAAGAAAACAGTCAATTATATTAAAATAGATGGCAATATGAAAAATATAGCAAATAAAGCTTTTTATTGATTAATCAAAAAGACTATTGGATAAATTTTAGCACATGAGCCATCTCAAGTACTACTTAGTGTGAATTTAGAAGACAGGCACATATGCGTCATTAAGGGAAACTAGGTTTAAATGAATGATGATTGTGCTTTTGCAATAAATATGGTCTAATAGCAACTTTAAAAATCATTTTTGGAGTTAATTTTTTGTCCATCCATAGAAAACTAAATAAATAACAAATAACAATAAACTTCTAAAAGATATAGCAGAAATTTAGAATGCGAATTGAGTAAGAACCTAACAAAATTACAAATTAATGGCTTTTTTGTCTGACAAAGAACCTTTTAATTTAGAAAAGTTATGTTTTCAACCTCTTGCACAAATGGAAAAAAGGAGTAATAATCTCATGATTTGAATTTAAAATAAATACATGTTTATGGTTTTATATTATGGTTAATTTTAAATTTAAAAAAAATAGGCTGAAACAAGTTTAAAATATTTATTATTTCCTAAATAGGCCATTTTATCGCTGGCAAACAGATTTTTAGATCAAAAATATATATTGAGAATTTTTATAGAAAAAATGCAAGCAAAGATAAATAATTTTATATATTTTAATTAGCTTTTTAAAATAAATGCTAAATCGGACAAAATATTTGAAAGATTTTAACAAAATAGCTTTAAAATGTTCTTTCTATCCTCATTTTTGCATGCTTAGATACTTAAAAAAGCTTTCCTCTGAATTATATTTAAAATCCAAGGTAGATAAAAGTTGAAAAAGGAAATGATTGAGACATCAGCGAAAAAGAATTTCCATAAAAATAATATTAAAAATATAATTCTAAGTAATTAATGCATATTTGTTAATGATTTTATTCATTATGTTGAAGTTTTTTGTTTATCATATTTCCTACTATTTAAAAATAAAATAAAGCTTCCTTCTTTTGATTCTTTTTAATTTACTTTGAGATATTTAATATTCCTTTTATTTTTTTCACCTCATTTACTATTAATAATTTAAAATGTTAGTATCTATTTATTATTCATTCATATATATTTTCAAAAGTCATTAATGACATCAGAATATTTGATTCTTTTATGACGTTGGATAATTATTATAAACATATTTTCATTACTTCACTTTAAAGGAATCTATATTTAGCTAATAATTAGAGAGGTGTTTAGTCTAAGTAAAGGAGGAAAATTTGATTTGATTAATATTCTAATAGCTATCTAATTAATATTTTTTATATTGAAAGAAAACCATTTCTAACAATAAAAATAATAATCAGTTGATATAATGTTTCATAGCTAGATTATGCTAAAATATCTGCATTTATAATTATATCAAACTTTTTATGGTATAAATAGGTGAGAATTTCTTATACAGTAAATAAGCTAAAAAGGAAAATATTTAAATCAGTAAAAAATAATAGTTTGGATTTTGTAGATATTTCAGTCAAACAAACAAATTATTTAGAGGGAGTTTCATACATTAATTCAATTTATGGAAGAAAAAGGTGTTTACTAAGATTTTTTTGTATATTTCTTAAGTAAGTTGCTTTACATTCAAATAATCTATTTAGTAGCATTTAGTGATTGATGTTTTATTAAAAATAAATTCTGTTGATAAAATTTTAAAGGATAAAAAATAACTTCTAGGTTGGATTATTTGCTTTTTATAGCTAGTTATTTTTAAAAGAAATTGAATTCTTTCTGAGAATAAAAATGTTTAAATAATATTGCATCTAATATTTATTAATTCTATTATCTATATTATAACTTATTAGTTTATTTTGTTGATTTATACTTTATATTTATAAGCAAATATACTAATTGACCTTATTTTAATTCTAACGATGAAATTATTTAGAATAACAAATAATTTTGGTTTAGAAATCAATAAAATGCTAATTTATGTTTATAGTCATACATTTTTTCTTCTTTTAAAATTTAACTTGTGATAAATTTGGTAACTAAATTTCATTTATTAGATGAACTATGCTATAAATTATACTTTTGTTTTGCTATTATATTTTATAATCTAAAATTAGATTCCTAATACAATATACTAATATTTCATTATTCTGAAGATAAATGGCAAATTTTATTCAGGATATAAAAAGATTAAGTTTTAAAAGTGAAATATATTTGTTAATATTTATTTAAAGTTAAAAATTTTGTCCTTTTTTACAATTTAAATGATAAAATTGTAGAGGCCTAATCTTCTTCGTTGGCTAGTTGTTTTGTAAATTTATATTTGTTATGTACTCGCTTATCTGATATATGATGTCATATTATATTGTATGATGATTCAAATGACGATCCAAAGTATGCAGATATAAATTTTATTGATGTAATTATCTAAAATAATACGTAATATTTATAATTTATATAAAAGAAAATTTTTGTCTGTTAAATATTCTAATTGCAAATTAACTAATTTACACCAGTTTTTAACAAAAAATAAACCTTTAAAAATTAAGAAATATTGCTTGTTGGAACATAATTAATTTATTCAAATTAATTTGCTTGATTAAAAAAAATTGTAATATTAAAAATGGATATTATCAGCTAAAATCTTAAGGCTTCTTAAGAGGCTAAACAAAAATTGGCATAACATCTTCAAAACAGGAAGAAAGTCAAAGAAATGTATCAAATGAAGGGTGTCCAAATGCTTGATAAGCCTGAGCTAGTCTGTAAATGAGATTTAAATCATTAATAATATTTTATCAATTCGACCTATAAACATATCTTTTGAAACATTAATTACTACTTGTTAACTTTAAAATTTAAAATTTTATAATCACACAACAATCAATAAATAACTAATTAATCAATTTATGCCAACTTAAATAAATTTTTAACTTGATAAACCAAAAGTTTCTGACATCAAAGAACCTAAGTTGAATTCTTAACAAGCTTCAATGTATTACTCTATGAAAATTGAATTAACTAAAAAAGGCTACTCTGATTTTAGGTTTTTAGGGTAGGGAGCACAAGGATTAGTCTTGTTAGCAAAAGATTTGAAAACTTAAATGAGATATGCTATCAAAGGTGTTTAAGTGAGAGATCTTTAGGGAAATCTTGATGATGAAGTTTATAGTAAAGTGGGATAAGAAATAGATATTCTCAAATAATGTAGAGGCTCTCCTTATGTAGTCAGTCTTTTAGATTCATTTGAAGGAAAATAGTTCATGTACTTAATTCTGAATGAGTGTTAGGGTACAAAATATTTTAATATCTATCTATTTAATTTACCTTGTTATTAAATAAGCATAAATACAAATTAATAATTAAACCCATTTTACAAAAAATTCTTAATGTATGGTATAAAAAGGAACTCTCACAGAAATTATAGAAAGTCAATTAAACAAAAGACTGAATGAAATATCAGCAATTAAATATGCTAAGGATATTACTGAAGGCCTTTACTATATTCACTCTAAGAACTGTCTTGTTAATGATTTGAAAATGGACAATATCTTAATTGACTACAATGGAAATGCAGTTGTTTGTAAATTATTAACAAATCTCAACAAGACTTTACACTATATATAATTTACAGCTGATTTTGGATTAGCAGATAAATTGACAGTTAAATCTGGTTATTCCCCCAATCAATATGTATAAATCAATCTCTATTTCAACACTAACAATAAATATAATTCATTCAATTAATAAAATTTTAAGATGGGAAACTTTTTTTATCAAGCACCAGAATGTCATGACCCAACTGATAAAATAGGTAAGGTTTATTATGATGAATATTAAAAACTAGGGGTTAAAGTCAAACAAGAACCAAGTAACAGAGTAAATACTTTAATTTAACTAATTAAATGCTAATTAGCTTATTTTTGTAAATTTATTAGAGCGAAGCATGTTCTTTAGGTATTAAATTAAATAAAAAACTATTAATTTCAATTAGCTAATTTAAAATAAATAAATAAATAAATAGGATATATAATTTATTCTCTTGTTTAGGGAATAGATTTCAACTTAGTGCTTAATAAGCATAGGGCATTGAATTATGATGGTGAGTTTTAAAATTTTGTTTATCACAAAAACCTTTAATAACTTATTGATGGATTAACTTAATTTGTCCCAAGGAATAGATTGCCCATTAAAGAGGCTTTAATTGTTTTAAAAGGAATTATTTGTTTAGAATTTTAGTTAGATGAGATGCTTATTGAGATGATAGATGGAGATACTTAACAACTGGCTAGTTCACTCAAAAATGATATTGAGTTCGTTTAGGATTTGTCAAATAAGTTTTATCCAATCATGTAAGATAATATTTTAAATCTACTGCTTTTAAAAATTTTTTAAAGTAAAAACTAGCAGATCTTAATCTAAGAGTTGAATGAAGACCCTCAAAAAATAGTTTATGTTATTAATTAAAATTTTACTCAATCAATCCACATTTTAATCAAATTAATTCATAAAAAAGGAAGCAAAAATAGCAGAATTAGAGTAAGCAAATTTCATGCTTAAAGAGACTATCAGCTAACTAGAAGGAAAAATTAAAGCTTTAATAGACAAATAGCAAATTTAGGAGGAAAAACTAAAAAATTAACTGTAATTACAAAAATAATGTTTTTACAAAAAAAAGCTCAATAAAAATATTATTAAAATAGAGAGTATTCATTTTTTATTGTTTTAAACACAACAAAGTTCTTTAATGTTAACACTTGATAGCATGTAAGTAATTTTTAATTGTTCTTTATTAAGAAAAAAACTGATTTTTACTTAAATTAACATAAAAGCTAGTAATTTCTTTTTATTAGCTTCTCCGAAATAAGATTTAATTTAAAATTAATTAGAAAGCAATCTTTCAATTGCTTTATTTTTAAATTATTTATTTTTTTATCCTAAAATAGCAAGTAACTTATTTTAATCATCAATTTCCTTTTTAAATCATCCAAATTTATATTAGTACACAAAATAAGATGTAATTTTTTGTAATTAATTTAAAGGCTAAACAATAAAATTTATTTTTATAATAAATAGGAAGTAAATAAATTCGAAAATTGATTATCAATTAATTATTATATACTTTTAGAAGGTCATATTTTTTATTTTCACTAACTACTTCTCAATTTAAATCTTTCACCAAATAGATTATAATGTCTCATATATGCATTCCTTAAAAAACATTAAAATCTACTTAAATCATTTTTATTTTAAATTCATCAATTTATTTTCAAATTAAAAACAGGTAAAATATATTTTAAAATGATTTTTGATGTTATAATAAATGTTAAATTATCTTTTGTATTCAAAATAGAGCGTAATTAATATTTTAGAATGATTTTTGATGAGAAAATAAATGCTGAATTAACTTTCATATTCAAAATAGCAAGTAATTAATATTTTAAAATGATTTTTGATGAGAAAATAAATGCTGAATTAACTTTCATATTCAAAATAGCATGTAATTAATATTTTAGAAATATTTTTGATGAGAAAATAAATGCTGAATTAACTTTCATATTCAAAATAGCATGTAATTAATATTTTAGAAATATTTTTGATGAGAAAATAAATGCTGAATTAACTTTCATATTCAAAATAGTCCGTAATTAATATTTTAGAATGATTTTTGATGAGAAAATAAATGCTGAATTATCTTTTATATTAAAAATAGCATGTAATTAATATTTTAGAATGATTTTTGATGAGAAAATAAATGCTGAATTAACTTTCATATTCAAAATAGCTCGTAATTAATATTTTAGAATGATTTTTGATGAGAAAATAAATGCTGAATTAACTTTATATTAAAAATAGGAAGTAATTAATATTTTAGAATGATTTTTGATGAGAAAATAAATGCTGAATTAACTTTCATATTCAAAATAGGGAGTAATTAATATTTTAGAATGATTTTTGATGAGAAAATAAATGCCGAATTAACTTTATATTAAAAATAGGAAGTAATTAATATTTTAGAATGATTTTTGATGAGAAAATAAATGCTGAATTAACTTTCATATTCAAAATAGCTCGTAATTAATATTTTAGAATGATTTTTGATGAGAAAATAAATGCTGAATTAACTTTCATATTCAAAATAGCTGTAATTAATATTTTAGAATGATTTTTGATGAGAAAATAAATGCTGAATTAACTTTATATTCAAAATAGCTAGTAATTAATATTTTAGAATGATTTTTGATGAGAAAATAAATGCTGAATTAACTTTCATATTCAAAATAGATAGTAAATAATATTTTAGAATGATTTTTGATGAGAAAATAAATGCTGAATTAACTTTCATATTCAAAATAGAGGTAATTAATATTTTAGAATGATTTTTGATGAGAAAATAAATGCTGAATTAACTTTATATTCAAAATAGGAGGTAATTAATATTTTAGAATGATTTTTGATGAGAAAATAAATGCTGAATTAACTTTATATTAAAAATAGGAAGTAATTAATATTTTAGAATGATTTTTGATGAGAAAATAAATGCCGAATTAACTTTCATATTAAAAATAGCTAGTAATTAATATTTTAGAATGATTTTTGATGAGAAAATAAATGCTGAATTAACTTTCATATTCAAAATAGCTAGTAATTAATATTTTAGAATGATTTTTGATGAGAAAATAAATGCTGAATTAACTTTCATATTCAAAATAGATAGTAATTAATATTTTAGAATGATTTTTGATGAGAAAATAAATGCTGAATTAACTTTATATTCAAAATAGAGCGTAATTAATATTTTAGAATGATTTTTGATGAGAAAATAAATGCTGAATTAACTTTCATATTCAAATTAGACTAGTAATAATATTTTAGAATGATTTTTGATGAGAAAATAAATGCCGAATTAACTTTATATTAAAAATAGGAAGTAATTAATATTTTAGAATGATTTTTGATGAGAAAATAAATGCCGAATTAACTTTATATTAAAAATAGGAAGT
>NW_002476172.1:144267-153406 GCF_000189635.1 Tetrahymena thermophila SB210 | reverse complement strand
TTTTGGAATTTTAAAGTTAATTATTATTAATATTTTAAAGGATTCAAAAATATTACTATCTATTTTGAGATATTGATGTTAGTTGATAGTTTCTTTATATCTTAAATGATTCAAAAATATTTATTATTCTCTATTTTGAGATATTAAAATTAGTTCATTGTTTCTTTATTTGTTAAATGATTCAAAAATATTACTCCCTATTTTGAAATGTTAAAGTTAATTTATTATTTCTATCTTAAAGGATTCAAAAATATTTTATTACTAGCTATTTTAAAATATTAAATTAGTTGATTATTTCTTTATTTTTTTAATGATTCAACAATTTTACCATCTATTTTGAAACGTTAATGTTAATTTATTATTTCTATCTAAAAGAATTCAAAAATATTACACTCTTTTTGAAATATTAAAGTTAGTTCATTGTTTCTTGATATCTTAAATTATTTAAATTATTACTTCCTATTTTAGAATTTTAAAGTTAATTTATTATTTCATCTTAAAGGATTCAAAAGTATTTATTACTATCTAATTTGAAATATTAAAAGTTAGTTTATTGTTTCTTTATTTCTTAAATGATTCAAAAATATTACTTCCTATTTTTTAAATTTTTAAGTTAATTTATCATATCTATATTAAACAATTAAAAAATATTACCTCCTATTTTTAATTATTTTAGTTTATTTTAAATGATTCAAAAATATAGATTACTTTCTATTTTAAAATATTAAAGTTTGTTTGTTCGTTTTGTCTATCTTAAGCGATTCAAAAATATTAATTACTTGTTAAAGGCTATTTTAAAATATTAAATTTATTTAATTCTTTGTATCTTAAACGATTCAAAATATTACATCCTATTTGAAATATGAAAGTTAGTTAATATATATTTTCATTATATCTTAAAATATTCTAGAATATTACATCCTATTTTAAAATTATAAAGTTAGTTCATTGTTTCTTTCTATCTTAAACCATCCAAAAATATTTATTACGAGCTATTTTGAAATATTAAAAATAGTTGATTATCATTTTCTATCTTAAACTATCCAAAAACATGAATTACTCTCTATTTGAAATATAAAATTTTGTTCATTCTTTCTATCTATCTTAAAAGATTCAAATATATTTATTTACTCTCTATTTAGAAATATAAAAATTAAATTATTCTTTCAATTATTATAATTCAAAATTATTACATCCTATTTTTAAATATCAAAGTTACTTCAATATATTCAATTTAATGATTCAAAATATTTATTACTCTCTGTTTTGAAATATTAAAGTTAATTTATTTTTTTTATTTTAAACTATTCAAAGGTATTACTTCCTTTTTAAAATAATAAAGAAAGTTAGTTAGTTCCTTTTATATTAAACGATTCAAAAATTTTACATGCTATTTGAAAAATTAAATAATAAACTTTGTTTCTTTCTATCTTATACCATCAAAAGACACTTATTACTTTCTATTTTGAAATATTAAATTTAGTTCATTCTATCTATCTATATATTTTAAACTATTCAAAAATATTACATGCTAAATTTAAATATTGAAGTTAGTTCATTCTTTATATCCACTCTGAATGATTCAAAAATTTTACATGCTATTTTGAAATATTAAATTTTAGTTTATTGCTTCTAAATATCTGAAATAATTCAAAAATATTAATTACATCCTATATTTAAATATAATAGTTATTTATTTTGTTTAATATCTTATACAATTCAAAAATATTACATGCTATTTTGAAATATTAAAGTTAGTTCATTATTTCTACCATAAAAGATTTAAAAACATTACATGCTATTTTGAAATATTATTTAGTTCATTTTTTCTATCTTAAACAATTCAAAAATATTTATTACAATCTATTTTTAAATATTAAGTTTAGATCATTCTCTATCTTAAAGCATTAAAAAATATTACAAGCTATTTTGAAATATTAAAGTTAGTTCATTTTTTCTTTCTATTTAAACGATCTAAAAATATTTATTACTCCCTATTTTGAAATATTAAAGTAAGTTCATTATTTCTTTAAATCTTAAATGATACAAAAATATTTATTACTTCCTATTTTGAAATATTAAAGTTAATTCGTTCTTTTTATCTTTAACCATTCAAAAATATTACAATCTATTTTAAAATTAATTCATTCTTTATATCTATCTTAAATGATTCAAAAATATTTATTACTTTCTATTATGAAATATTAATGTTAGTTAGTTCATTCTTTATATCTATTTTAAACAACTCAAAAATATTACATCCTATTTTGAAATATTAAAGTTAGTAAGTACATTTATTCATTTTTATATTAAACCATTCAAAAATATTTATTACTCTCTATTTTGAAATTTAAAGTTAGTTCATTATTTCTATCTTTTTTCAATGATTAAAAGATATTTATTACTTTCTATTATGAAATATTAATGTTAGTTTATTCTTTGTGTCTATTTTAAACAATTCGAAAAAATTACTCCCTATTTTGAAATATTAAAGTTAGTAAGTACATTCATTCATTTTATATTAAACCATTCAAAAATATTTATTACTCTCTATTTTGAAATTTAAAGTTAGTTCATTATTTCTATCTCTTTTAAATGACTCAAAGATATTTATTACTCTCTGTATATATATTAAAATTTTAAAGTAAGTTCATTCTATCTATCTTTCTATCTTGTAAAGTTCAAAAATATGACCTCCTAATTTTAAAAAATTAAAATTAATTCATTCTTTTTATGTTAAACGATTAAAAAATTTTACTTCCTAATTTGAAATATTAAAGTTAGTTCACTATTTCAATCTATCTTTAATGATTCAAGCAAATTTATTACTCACTATTTTCAAATAATAAAGTTATTACATTCTTTATATTTTAAACCATTCAAAAATATTACAAGCTATTTTGAAATATTAAAGTTAGTTCATTCTTTCTATCTATTTTAAACTATTCTAAAATATTACATGCTATTTTGAAATATAAAAGTTAGTTCATTATTTTTTTCTTTTTAAATGATTCAAAATTATTACTTCCTATTTTGAAATAATAAAGTTAATTTGTTTACAATCTATCTTAAAAGATTCAAAAATTTTTATTACTCACTTTTTGAAATAATAAATTTAGTTCACTCTTTCTATCTAAAATCATACAAAAATATTACATACTATTTTGAAAAATTAAAGTAAGTTAGTTCATTATTTTTATCTTAAATAATTCAAAAATATTACATCCTATTTTCAAGTATAAAAGTTAACTCATACTTTCTACTTATCTTAAACAATTCAAAAATTTTACTTTCTATTTTTAAATATTAAAAATAGTTTTTTATCTCTATTTTAAACAATCAAAAATATTACATCCTATTTGAATAATAAAGTTAGTTCTTGGTTTTTTTCTATTTTTAACTATTCAAAAATATACATTCTATTTTGAATTAATAAAGTAGTTTATTCTTTCTATATTAAGCGATTCAAAAATATTTATTACTTTCTAATTTGAAATATAATAGTGGGCTCATTTTTTTTATCTTAAACAATTCAAAAGTATTGATTACGCTCTATTGTTAAATATTAAAGTTAGTTGATTCTCTACATTTTCTATATTTTAGACAATTCAAAAATTTTACAAGCTTTTTTGAAATATTAAAGTTAATCCATTGTTTTTTTCTACTTTAAACTATTCTAAAATATTACTTCCTTTTTTGAAATATTAAAATTAGTTCTTTCTTTCTATCTTAAACAATTCAAACATATTTATTACAATCTTTTTTTAAATATTAAAGTTAGTTCATTCTTTCTATCTATCTAAAATGATTCAAAATATTTATTACAAGCTATTTTCAAATGTTAAAGTTAATTTATTCTTTCTATTTTATATGATTAAAAAATATTTGTTACTATCTATTTTAAAATATTAAAATTTGTTCATTTTTTTTCCTGTCAAAAGCTGTTCAAGAATACTACCTCCTATTTTGAAATAGTAAAGTTAGTTTAAACTTTCTATATTAAAATCATTCAAAAATATTACACTCTGTTTTGCAATATTTAACTTTGTTTATCCTTTCTATATTAAAACCATTCAAAAATATTACTATCTATTTTGATATTAGAGTTATTGTATCCTTCCTATATTAAAACCATTCAAAAATATTACATCCTATTTTGAAATATTAAAGTTAGTTTATCCTTTCTATATTAAAATCATTCAAAAATATTACTTCCTATTTTGAATTATTAAAGTTAGTTTATCATTTCCATATTAAAACCGTTCAAAAATATTACTTTCTTTTTTAAATTATTAAAGTTAGTTTATCCTTTCTAAATTAAAACCATTCAAAAATATTACTCTCTATTTGAAATATTAAAGTTAGTTTATCCTTTCTATATTTAAACCATTCAAAAATATTACTCTCTATTTTGATATTTTTGTTATTATATCCTTTCTATATTAAAACCATTCAAAAATATTACTCTCTATTTTGAAATATTAAAGTTAGTTTATCCATTCTATATTTTAACCATTCAAAAATATTACATCCTATTTTGAAATATTAAAATTAGTTTATCCTTTCTATTTTAAAATCATTCAAAAATATTACTCCCTATTTGAAATATTAAAGTTAGTTTATCCTTACTATTTTAAAACCATTCAAAAATATTACCTTCTTTTTTAAAATATTAAAGTTAGTTTATCCTTTCTAAATTAAAACCATTCAAAAATATTACTCTCTATTTGAAATATTAAAGTTAGTTTATCCTTTTTATATATAAACCATTCAAAAATATTACTTTCTATTATGAAATATTAAAGTTAGTATATCCTTTCAAAATTCAAACCATTCAAAATTATTACATCCTATTTTGAAATATTAAAGTCAGTTTATCCTTTCTTTATTAAAACCATTTAAAATATTACTCTCTATTTTTAAATATTAAACTTAATTATCCTTTCTATATTAAAGCCATTCAAAAATTTTACTTTCTATTTTTATATATTAAAGTTAGGTTATCCTTTCTATATTAAAACCTTTCAAAAATATTACATTCTATTTTCAAATATTAAAGTTAGTTTATCCTCTTTATGTTAAAACAATTAAAAAATATTACTTTCTATTTTGAAATAAAAAAGTTTGTTTATCTTCTATATTTAAACCATTCAAAAATATTACTTCCTATTTTGAAATATTAAAGTTAGTTTATATTTTCTATATTAAAATCATTCAAAAATATTACTTCCTGTTTTGAATTATTAAAATTAGTTTATCATCTCCATATTAAAACAGTTCAAAATTATTACATCCTATTTTTAAAAAATGAAAGTTAGTTTATATTTTCCTATTTTAAAACTATTCAAAAATATTACATCCTATTTTAAAATATTAAAGTTAGTTTATCCTTTCTATATTAAAACCATTCAAAAATATTACTCTCTATTTTTAAATATTAAAGTTAGGTTATCCTTTCTATATTAAAATAATTCAAAAGTATTACTCTCTATTTTTAAATATTAAAATTAGTTTATCCTTTCTATATTATAACCGTTCAAAAATATTACATCCTATTTAAAAATATGAAAGTTAGTTTATCCTTTTTATATTAAAACCATTCAAAAATATTACATCCTATTTTGAAATATTAAACTTAGTTTATCCATTCTATTTAAAACCATTAAAAAATATTACTCTCTATTTTAAAATATTAAAATTAGGTTATCCTTTCTATATTAAAACAATTCAAAAGTATTACTCTCTATTTTGATATTATTGTTATTTTATCCTTTCTATACTAAAATCATTCAAAAATATTACTTTCTATTTTGAGATATTAAAGTGAATTTATCCTTTCTTTATGAAAACCATTCAAAAATATTACATCCTATTTTGAAATTATAAAATTAATTTATCCTTTCTTCAAAAATATTACTTCCTATTTTAAAATATTAAGTTTAGTTTATCCTTTTTATATTAAAATCATTCAAAAATATTACTTCCTATATTAATATATTAAAGTTATTTTATCATTTCTAAATTAAAACCATTCAAAAATATTACTTCCTATATTAAAATATTAAAGTTAGTTTATCCTTTCTTTATTAAAACCATTTAAATATATTACTCTCTATTTTTAAATATTAAAGTTAGGTTATCCTTTCTATATAAATAATTCAAAAGTATTACTCTCTATTTTTAAATATTAAAATTAGTTTATCCTTTCTATATTATAACTGTTCAAAAATTTTACATCCTATTTAAAAATATGAAAGTTAGTTTATCCTTTTTATATTAAAACCATTAAAAAATATTACATCCTATTTTAAAATATTAAACTTAGTTAATCCTATCTATATTAAAATTATTCAAAAATATTACTCTCTATTTTTAAATATTAAAATTAGTTTATCCTTTCTTTATGAAAACCATTCAAAAATATTACATCCTATTTTGAAATATTAAACTTAGTTAATCCTATCTATATTAAAATTATTCAAAAATATTACTCTCTATTTTTAAATATTAAAATTAGTTTATCCTTTCTTTATTAAAAACATTCAAAAATATTACATCCTATTTTGAATATGAAAGTTAGTTTATACTCTCTATACTAAAACCATTCAAAAATATTACAATCTATATATGAAATATTAAAGTTAGTTTATCCTTTCTATATATAAAGTATTCAAAAATATTACCTCCTATTTCGAAATATTAAACTTAGTTTATCCATTCTATATTTTAACCATTCAAAAATATTACATCCTATTTTGAAATATTAAAGTCAGTTTAACCTTTCTTTATTAAAGTCATTCAAAAATATTACATTCTATTTTGAAATATTAAAGTTAGTTTATCATTTTTTTATTAAAACCATTAAAAAATATTACCTCCTATTATGAAATATTAAAGTTAGTTTATCCTTTCTAAATTAAAACCATTAAAAAATATGACTCGCTATTTTGAAATATTAAAGTTAGTTTATCCTTTCTATATTTAAACCATTCAAAAATATTACATGCTATTTTGAAAAATGAAAGTTAGTTTATATTAAAATCATTCAAAAATATTACTCGCTATTTTGAAATATGAAAGTTAGTTTATTCTTTCTATATTAAAGCCATTCAAACATATTACTAGCTATTTTGAATTATTAAAGTTAATTTATCCTTTCTATATTTAAAACATTCAAAAAATTACATGCTATTTTGAAATATTAAAGTTAGTTTATCCTTTATTTTTTAAAACCATTCAAAATATTACTCTCTATTTTGAAATATTAAAGATAGGTTATCCTATCTATATTAAAACCATTATAAATTATTACATCCTATTTTGAAATATTAAAGATAGGTTATCCTATCTATATTAAAACCATTATAAAATTTTACATCCTATTTTGAAATATTAAAGTTAGTTAGTTATCCTTTCTATATTCAAACAATTCAAAAATATTACTCTCTATTTTTAAATGTTAAAGTTAATTTTCCTTTCTGTATATTAACCATTCAAAAATATTACTTTCTATTATGAAATATTAAAGTTAGTTTATCCTTTCTAAATTAATACCTTTCAAAAATATTACATCCTATTTTGAAATATTAAAGTTAGTTTATCCTTTCTATATTAAAAACATTCAAAAATATTACCTCCTATTTTGAAATATTAAAGTTAGTTTATCCTTTCTTTTTTAAAACCATTCAAAAATATTACTCTCTATTTTTAAATATTAAAATTAGTTTATCATTTCTAAATTAAAATAAATAAAATATATTACTTTCTATTATGAAATATTAAAGTTAGTTTATCCTTTCTTTTTTAAAACCATTCAAAAATATTACGCTCTATTTTAAAATATTAAAGTTAGTTTATCTTTTCTATATTAAAACCATTCATAAATATTACTCCCTATTTTGAAATATTAAGGTTAGTATATCCTTTCTTTTTTAAAACCATTCAAAAATATTACTTCCTATTTTGAAATATTAAAGTTAGTTTATCTTTTATAAATTAAAACCATTCAAAAATATTACTCCCTATTTTGAAATATTAAAGTTATTTTATCCTTTCTATATTAAAACCATTCAATAATATTACATTCTATTTTTAAATATTAAAGTTAGTTTATCCTTCCTATATAAAAACTATTTAAAAATATTACTCTCTATTTTAAAATATTAAAGTTAATTTATCCTTTCTCTATTAAAACTATTCAAAAATATTACATCCTATTTTGAAATATTAAAGTTAGTTTATCTTTCCTCTATTAATAATATTCAAATGTATCACTTGCTATTTGAAATATTAAGTTTAGTTTATCCTTTCTTCTATATTAATACCATTCAAATATATTACCTCCTATTTTGAAATATTAAAGGTAGTTTATACTTTCTATGTATCTTAAACAATTCAAAAATATTACTTCCTTTTTGAAATATTATAGGTAGTTTATACTTTCTATCTATCTTAATCGAATTAACAATATTACTCCCTATTTTAAATAATTAAAATTAGTCATTTTTACAATGTTTCTTAAACAATTCAAATATATTACACACTATTTTGAAATATTAAAGATAGTTTATACATACTATCTATCTTATTCGAATTAACAATATTACTCCCTATTTTGAATAATTAAAATAGTCATTTTTTCTATACATCTTAAATAATTAAAAAATATTATTTTTAAATTATAAAAATTAGATGACAGAGTTTCTCAATTTAAAATAAAAGATAATAAAAAATAAGAATGCGAATTTACTAAATAAAATTTTTTTCTTTTATTTTACAAATAAAACTGTTTCGAATTTGACTTAAAAAATTCAATATTTTATTGGAAATTAATTGTGCAAATTTCATATTTTTAATATTAAATTTTTATTAGTTCACAATATTTTTATTGCATTTTTGAAATTAAAAAATATTTTTATGTAGCTTTAAAGAAAATTAATTAAAAAACACTATTTTTATTACTCTATTTATAAAATAATTTAAATCTTTTAATTGTTTCTATTTTGTAATAAAAAACATTATAATGACCGAATTAATTGAAATAATTATCAATGGAAACTAGATGATTAATATAATTACTCGATAAGTTTATATTAATATTTTTATTCAACTTCTTCCTATAAACTATTCCAGAAAGTAT
>NW_002476172.1:0-144167 GCF_000189635.1 Tetrahymena thermophila SB210 | reverse complement strand
GTTACAATTTGCTTATTGATTTTAAATAAAAGGTTAAATAATTTGCTATTAATTTATTTATTAATCCTGTAAAGTTAATAAGTAATTAATTTTTTCTTAAAGGTTCTATATTTCTTATTTCTACTTTGAAATAACTTCGTCCTATTTTGGTTAATTAAATTTTTAAAGCTTTTATTTCATAACTAATTAATTAAATGAACTTATTATTTTATGTGCTCATGAATTTCTGAGTTGAGCTACTTGATTAAATCCTGTTCATTTTAACTTTAAAAAGTTTAAGAGCTTATTTAAGTCAGTAATTTTATTAAATTACATGATTGGGTAAAATTTATTCTTATAACCTTGAATAAACTCAATATCACTATTAAAAGATTTGATGATATCTTAAGCTGCTCCATCATCGATGACTTCAATAAATTTGCTATCTAGCTAAAATTCAAATGAAATAATTCCTTTTAATATAATTAAAACATCCTTTATTTTTAACCTATCTCTTGGTTTGAATTTAGTTAATCCATCAATTATGTATTGAAGCTACTTTTTATAAACAAAATTCTAGAAATCTGCATTGTATTTTAAAGGAATGTGTTTATTGATAACTAAATCTAAGTTCCACCCTTAGATCATAATGTATATTAAATAGCCTATAAGATAAATTAAATCTCCATTATATAGATTGATATATTAATTAGTATACCTAAGGAAAATGCTTCACTCTTTTTAAAAGTTTATTGAAATTTTGTTAATTTAAAATTAATATAATCAATCTAATTTAATACTCTTGGACTTGGCTCTTACTTTACAACTACTCCTAACTTTTTATATTCTATAGAATATATATCAAGCTCTTTCGGGTCAAAACATTCTGGTGCTTTACAATTATTATTTCCCTTCTTCATATGTACCAAATAAAATGTAAAAAGAGATTGAATTATTAATAATTAAGTAGATAAATGAATAATAATATAATTAGATGATTAAATGAATGATTGGATTGCTAAATTCAAAAATAATTAAATGAATTTGAAACAAAAAAAAAAAAATTAATAAATAAACAAATTTAGATTTGAATGAACGTTTGTTTAATTGAATAAATAAAAAATATTTAATTGCTTAATGAATGAATTACATATTATTCAAAAGAGTATCCAGATTATTTAGTAAGATTATTTGATAACCCAAAATCAGCTAGTTAAATGAAAGGAAAAAATAAGAAACATTCTTGCTTTGTGGAAAAATTTACAAACAAGAGCATTTCCATTGTAATCTATTAGGATATTTTCCATCTTGATATCATTAACTACACAATTTTTTGAATGGATGAATTAAAGACCCTCAGCAATATCCTTAGCATATTTGATAGCAGAGATTTCATTCAACACATTATTTTTAGTTTGGTTAATAATTTCGCTTAAATTTCCTATTTTAAATTGATTCAATTAATTACTTCTGGAATCCATAATAAAATTATTCTATTTTAAATGTACCTAGGCATTCAGTAAGAACTAAATAGAAAAATTATTATCCTTCTATTTAGCATAAAAAATTGACCACGTAGGGAGAACCTTTGCATTAATTGAGTGTATTTATTTCTTACTAAACTACTTTTAATGCATTTTCGTCTACTTTTCCTTTTTTATCTTTAACTTTAACTCCTTTGATTGCATATCTTCTATTAGATAATTTTTATTTTGCTAGTAACACTGAACCTTGTCCTCCTTATCCTAAATATTTGAATTCATCATATCCTAATTAAGTTAATTCATCAACCATAGTATGAAAGATGTCGCTTTAGTCAGAACTCATATTTGGTTCTTAGATTTTAGAAACTTTTGGTATTTTTAGAATAAATAAATATTAATGCTGCAAGTTCTTAGAATAGAGAACAATTTAATCATCACAAATTAGGGATTGTAGATAAATTTTGAAAATGTAGAAAATGATGATCTAATTAAGAATATTAATCTAATTTCCATTAAATTATTTTTACATAGTAATTATTCTTTATCAAGCATTTAAATACCCTTATCTATATACAACTATTTGATTTTCTACCTATTTTAGATATGTTGAATTAACTTCAACTTTGTGTTCTCTCGTTGCTATAATTCTTAACTCTAATTATCCATTTTAACCTACTTTTTTACCTACTATTTTTTACTAAACTATTTATTTAGATTAATTAATTAGTGAATTATAAAGAAAAAATGAATATATTTTATCTTTATTTGAATCTTATCATGTTTAAATCAATGAAAGAAAATTAAATTATTGTGAATAGATATTAGAATATTAATATGTCCATATCTTTCTTGATATTTTAGAAATGAAGGTACAAATTATAAATATTATAAATTTTCATATATATTGCATTATATTACCCTAAAACACACTAAAATTAGATTTTTTTTTTGATAATATATTTACAAACTTTATAAAAAAACATCAATTATAAAAATAAAACAAGCTATATTATACGAATGAATGAATATATTTATATTTTATTTGCTAAATATATTTTATTAAAAACTCAAAATATTTAAAATCATAAAAATTAATTATGAATTTTAATCATTTTAAGGTGTAAAAGTAAAATTATATTAATTGCTTTTGCAAAATTTTAAGATGATTCTTGCACATATCAATAAATTGAATTAGATATCATTTTTAATAATTTTAATCATAAAATTTCTTATTAAAAGATCATCAAATTATTTATTTATTCTTACTTATTTCAAAACAATTAATTGTGTGTATTTATTTATTAGATATTAATATGCTTTTGATTTGATAAATAATAGAGTAAAAAAAAGTGAACCCATTCCAACTTAAATAACATTAAAAATGAAAATATTATCTAGCAAAGCTATAAGTCTGTTTTTTTTCATTTAGTTGATTAGACTACAAATGAGATAAGCAATGCTATGCTAATAAGAAATAGCGGAGTAATTAAAATAATAATCAATATAATATGAATGTATTGATTAAAAGATTATCATCTAAGATTAATAGTTAATATCATTAAAAATGGATCTTAACAAATTAGAAATATTTTCTAATTTAATCATTCAAAATGTAGAAAAAATATAAATTGATTCAATTAATATTTAATCTTGCTTAGTCAATTTAATTGATAAATAAAGCTCTTTCATATCGATAAATAACATTAAAACTCTTGTAGTAGGAGATATAATTATTGAATAGACTTTAGTCTACTAACTAAATGAAATATTAAATACTAATAATATTGATTAGATTTCAATTAATTAATTAATAATCAATGCTGGTTTTTCTGTTGACCCAAAAAATATTCAAGATTAAAAATCTATACAAAAGACTGAAATTCTTGGCTAAAATTAAATAAATTTAATAGATAAAGTTCCAATTTAAATATATGGAAGTAAAATCAACATAGATCAATTAACTATCAATACTCAATTCAGTTCTATTATTTATATCACTTCTGAATTAATTTTATAAATAAAATAGATTAAAATTAATATTTAAAACAAAAGTGTTGATTAATAAATATCAATGCCTATGATTCAAGTAGGTAGTCTTTCTTAGTTTTTTGTTGACTCAATAGTAATGATTTCAAAAGAAAAACCTATCTCATAATCAAAATTTTTAGATATTAATTTATTTGCAAATAACTTATTGAAAATAGGATTTTTTGAATTAATTTTGCCTTACCCAACAGATTATTTTATAAATATAAAGATAAAAGACAGTTTCTAAGACAAATAAAGGCTTAGAATCTTTGATAACCAAAGCTTGGAAATAAATAAAATTTTTTATAATTGCATAAACAAGTCGTCTTCAACTGATTATTCATTTGAAATTTCCGGATTTAAGAGTGTTTAAATAAATGAAATTAAGTATGGAAATACTTTGTTCATGTTTTGGCATTTTAAAATTAGTCTTTGCGAAAATGTCTTCTTATCAAAAATTTAGGTTTTTTAAGAAAATATTAAAGATGATCTTTCTAACGGACCAATATAGTTTAGTTAAATAGACAATTTAGTGCTTGACAATATAATAATAGAAAATGTTAGTCCCACTTTATAGTTTAATTTTTTAGAAATAGAAAGTTCAAAAGTTTTAATTAAAAACATCTTATTATCTAATTTTTAAAATATCAACTCTAGCATTTTTAATATAATTAATTGCCCAAGCGTCGAAATAAGTAATATCATCATATAAAACTCTTTGATACTTAAATAGATAATTTAATTTTCATAAGTTAAGAACATTAAAATGGCTAATTTACAATTTAATGCTTTAGTAAAAAATGACAAAAACAAATATTTTAATAATTATATTAATCCTACATATTTAATATATGTAAATGAAACTGATTTAGTAACAATTAGTAAGTTTTAAATAGATTTTAATAATAATTATTATGGCTTACTTTATGCATAAAATTTAACTTAAATTGTAATAGAAGAAACTCAGTTAAAAAATGCTTTTGCAATTAATTAAGGAGGTTGTCTATATTTATCTAATAAATATGACTAGCTAAAGTAAACATTTATTACTTTAAGAAATAGCTAATTTTATAATTTTTCTAGTACTTATTTTGGTGGATGCATTTATGGTGGTTAAATTGTTTTGATTGAAAATACTGAAATTAAATATTGCTCTAGTTATGTTGGTGGTGCTCTGTATATCTCAAACGAAACTAATTTAGCTGAACTCAATAAAATCATATTTGAAGAAAATAAAGCTGACTTATATGGTCATAACTTCAGCTTTTATATTCAGGATATTATCGTTACCAAAGTTTACGAGTACAACTCTTAGTTCTAAAATACTAATTTATTTTTATCTTAATTAAGTTAACCTATACATTTTATAAAAGGAATGAATTACATTCTTGCTCTTTAGTTTATGATAAATGACTAGTTTTACCCTTAAAATAAATAAAATGTTTAGTCTTTAAATATGTATTACTACTTAAAAGAATTTTAAAATTTTTAAAGTGATGCAGAATTAGATATTTAATAACCATTTTTATCTTTTTATTTAGATGCATATCAAGGCTTAAATTTAAATAAAATTTGTTTAATAATTGCAGATTTAAAATATGATCTTAAGCATTTGTTTTTATATGAATAAATTGATAATTGTCCATAAATTATGGAAAAAGTCTATGTTAATTAAAAATAAAATTTATTTTTATGTAAATATTGTGATTAGTAGCAAACAATATAAATTTAATAGTTAGAAAATGGTTAGGAGCTTAGCTTATGTCAATCATGTAATAGCTAATACTTTTCTATCTGTTATGCTTATTATTCTTAATTAAGGGAAGGTTATTGGAGAAAGTAATACTCTCTTAATAAAAATGAAATTGTCCCATGTACAATATCCCCATAAAATTGTATTGGAGGCTATGAGTTAGAGAATAGTTTATGTTACTAAGGTCACATAGGACCTTAATGCTTAAACTGTGATATAAAAGGATAATATTGGAATAGCTAGTATTCCTCATATGGTAACTTTTCCTGCAACAAATGTAGTGATATAATAAGAAATACTTTAAAAATTTGTATCATAATTATATTAATTCTAATAAGCATAGGAATAATCATAATTAGCTCTTTTAAAAGCTTATAAAACTAGATTTTAGCACTATATCTTTCAAAAATGAACCTATTTTACATTGGAAAAAGTCTTCTTTTATAAAATTTAGCATCTATTTATGTCAAGCTACTGTTGTTTAATCTTTCAGTCTATTAAACTTCTAATGGATTTACTAATATTGACATTTTCAATTCTATCAAGGATGCTTCAATATCGTTAGCTGATCCTCTAAACTCATAGATAATTTCTATAGATTGCTTGCTTATATAAATTAACCCTAATTTATAAAGCATTGGATTTGCTAATGTTATTCTTTACACTATACTACCATTTATCTTGTTTATGTTTGCTATTCTTGTTATATTAATAATTATGCTAGTGAAGAAGTCGAACAATAAAAAAAGATAGCTTTATAGAATGATGATTTCCTTTTTATACATTTTTATAATAATATTTAATTCTATTTTCATAAAGATAAGCTTAGAAAGTTTTTTCTGTTTGAATCTGTACTAAGATAAGTACTATTCTTTGATAGATCTTAGTCTTGAGTGTTCTTAAAATGATTATTTGAGTAGAATTAGGTCAATTACTATTCCTATTTTCGTTATATTTGTTAACATAACGCCAATAGTTATGTTTTCTCTATTATTCTTTAATAGATAAAAACTAAATAAAGTAAAAATAACTCTCTTGTTTGGATTTTTTTATAAAGAATACAAAAAGCAGCATTACTACTGGGAATTTGTGAGGCTAATTATGAGATTAATTCTTGTATCAATAAGTATTGGCTTTAAATAGTATGCTTTTATTTCAGGAATAATATAAACGCTATTTCTGTTTATATATTATTCAGCTATTTAAAAATTAAACCCATTTAAGCTAAGAATTTTAAATTAGCTAGAAAAGGTGTCAATTTCTTTATCAATAATGATCTTACAAACTTCTTTGCTTTTCTTACAATTTAGCCAAAATGAAAATGAAAGTATAGTTCTTTTTGTGAAAATTGTCTATATCTCTTCTTAATCTCTTAGCTTAATATATGCTATTGTTTTGATAATCTTAATAGTCACTTCTTTCTTATAAAAATAAATTATTAAGCTATATTAAAAATATTAATGGAGATTTTTGCAATATTTTATTCAAAAAAGCTTACTCTAAGTATAAAAAATTAATAAAAACTATAAAAAGCTAAGGAAATGTGTTTAGATTATTGTTTAGAATTAAATTAATTAAATTGATTCTACTATTTAGACTTTTGAAATAGATTAATAATGATGTGTCTATTTGAAATTCATTAAGAATGAAGAATATTAATTGAAATAATAAATCAATTTAAATTAAGATGAATTTAAGTTTGAGACATTTTTTCTAAATTAATGAGGAAAAATGCTAAATATTTTAAAATTAATTTAAGTTCTATTATTATTGAACGAATTAAATTTTAATAAGTATTTTATTTATTTTTTATATTTTAGCTTAAATTAATATTAATAATTTATGTTTAGATTTCTATTTTATTTAAACTGAAATTATTATTTAATTAAGATAAATATCCTATTTTTAATATCCAATAAAAGTAATCTAATTTTATTTAGAAAGATAAATTTTAAAGTCTAACTAATTGATTTTTTAAAATGGAAATACTTTCCAAATATAAGGCTGAATAAAATGGTAAATTTTAATTCAATATTTAAAGATTCAACAAATTTAATTATATTTTATTTTAAGCATTATAAATATCAATAAATTCTTTGTCTAGCATTCTAATATAATAAGTATTTTTAAATTTTACCTACTAGCACAAAAGAATATTCAATCTTTTATATTTTTACTTAATTATTTATGATTAAAATATCTTCATTTTATTTTATAATATTATTTCGCTTAGATATTATTCTATTATTAAAAATATTATATTTTTAAAGAAAGAAAGCTAAAAGTTTATGCGATAGCATGCTAAATTTAATTTATGAATAATTATGTATTTTTCTGTAATAAGGTAAGAGATTAATTTAATTAAAAATATAACTTAAAGGAAGAAGATGCTTTAGTAATATAAATATTTAATCTTCTATTCCAAAAATTAATCAATTCAAAATCTTTAATAAGTAATCTTTGAAAATTCATCCTTTTTATAATCATTAAATTATCCTTGATACTCTTTAATAAAATTAATAAAGAACAGTCCTTGCCTACATAACATTAAAAAAAACATTTTAAAAGGCCTGAAATTATTAATTTGACATGAAAATTTACTTATATTTGAACTTTACATTTACAAATAATGAGGTGTTAAACTAGTTAATATCATAATTTAGTGACGATTAATTAATAAAAAGAATTTATCAGCATATAATTTATAATGAAACTATAAATTTATTAACTTTTATAATTAATTGTTTCGAGCTTAATTTTTTTGATTTCTCCTTTAATTTTGATAGAAGAATAATAATCAAACTTAATAATAGAAACTTTTTACACTAATTGATAAAAGATTTTGAAAAATATTTATTGATTTTTTTAATTAAGTTACATAATTTGTTTTTGATTATAGAATAAATTATATAATATGAGTTTATATTTTTAACTTTACCAAACATCTTCTTAAATAATTTAAACTGCTTAATTTTTTAACAAGACCTCTCTTTTAATTTATTTCACTACGCACTTTATATTTATTTTTGCTAAAATTTCAGTTAAATAATTATTTATAAGGATGTAATTAAGTAAATAGATAAGAAACTATTGTTCCTAACTTAAACTTTTTTAAAGAAATTGCTTTTGTGTCAATAGTTGATTATAAAAATTTTATGGAATAAAAAGGAGTTAAGAAAACAGAATATACCTGATTCAGAATCAGAAAAAATCACTTTTAGGTGGATAGTTGTACTTTTTAAGATGAAATGAATTACAAATACGAAAGTTTTTAATAAAGATATTAAACAAAATAAATCAAATTCAGCTCAAATCAAAATCAATAAAAAAAGAGATAGCCACAAAAATATTGATATCGAGCATATAAAACGAATTTTTAATTAAGAAAGTTAATAACTAGTTAAGATACAAATCTTATTCCAAAACTATGACTTATCAAAGCAAAAAATTAAAAGACATATTGTTATAGCAAGGCGATTATGATGTATTGAATAAAGAAAATGAAGCGTTTGGGTTTTTTTCATTCAAAAAAATTGCAGTAGAATAGAAATATTAGGATAATTTGCTAAATGAAAATAAAGACTCAGTTTTTTCATTATCAGAAAATAAATATGAAAGAATTGAATTAATAAAATGTAATGTTAACATATATGCCCTTAAAATGATCATTAGGAATAACTTAAAAAGCATTAGAGAAATAGAGATAGAAAATTGTAAATTCTACTTCAATGATGAAGACGCTTAAAAAGCCACTAATTAAGTTACTAATCTGCATATGTTTTCTGAGATCAACTTTATTTGGCTGATAGAAACATTCAAATTTTAAGATTTAGACTCCCTCGAAATCAAACTATCAGAGGATCCAAATATTAAGACCTCCTTGAGAACTGCTACAATGGTACTAAAAAATACGGCTAAAGTTTCAGACGCCAAAGACATTTAAAAAGAGGTAGATAATAAAGCAGAACATAATTTAGAGCCTATTCTTGACTAAGAGTATTTTTACTATTATATCATTATAATTATAACTTTTAAATTATTTTATATCTAAAAATCATATTAAGAGGGAATATTTTAATTTAAAATTACTTTTTTATTTTTTAGAATATATTTGGCTAATAAAATTAAAAAAGAAAAAAAAAGTTTTCCATAAAGATTTGAACACCCTGTATTTAATAAATCACATTTAAAAAAGATAATTTAAGCTTTTAAATGCATACAAAAATTATTCCTACTTTGTTATTTCTATCAAAAATTAATAGCTATTTTATTTTATTAAATCATATCTTTAAAAAATAGGACTGCGCAAGAGCTCTTTAAATGTGAAAAGAAATGTGGTTTTATTACTTATGAATATAAAGATTTGAAGAAGTTTTTTAAATCTTATAGCAAAAAGAAAATAAGCAAATTTACTCAGGATTTAATATGGGGAGATTTGTTGTACTAAGAAAAATATTATGATTAGCTTTATAATAATATTTTGGAAGATATCCAAGAAAATATTCGTATATATAAGAAATACACAAAGAATGCCTTTACAGATGGCAAGTTAATCATTTATGGAGATGTTTTAAAAAATGGCTTATCCAGAAATCAACTCTATAATGTAATTTAAATGAATTGTTAGAAGATTAATGGGATTATCTTCAAAGATTGTGGAAAAATCTATCCTTTAGAGTTTAGCGATTTAATGACTTAGCTGTTTTTAATAAATATGATCGATTCAATAGCTTTTATTTCTTCAGTAATTGATTAACAAACTTTATACGAACTTCAATATCTAGTCAAAATGAAGGAAGTTAAATTCTTTGTTTTGCATAAGGCATATTTTCTCAAAACAGAAATTTCAAATTTGTTGGATTTAAATGAAGATGATGCTCCAATAGAAATAAACAACTTCCGCTTTACTATCTTAGATATATCAATAAAAAAGACATTCGAATTTACTCCTTATTCATTCAATTTAGAATCAATTTACAATAAACTTGATGAGCAGCTTATGGATGTAGAAAAAACATACTAATTCCAAAATTTCCATCCAAAGTAGATCTAAGATTAAATAGTGTTTTACTCAGGTAAAAATGTTTCAATCCGCAGCGACTTTGACACCGAAAACATATTATTTGACTACTGGGATATCTTATAAGGTACAAAGGATTTGAATTAAGATAAAATAGATGCTTTTAAAAGCAACCAAGATAAACTTATTAAATTAATTGATTACTTTATAGAACTTGAAGATGTGAATATTTTAAATTATAATTTGTTGATTACATTGATAAATATGATTATAGAGCAAGACATTAAGGATAGCTATCTTTCGTTAATCAAAAATTTAAAATCAGTACAGTGTCTTTAAGATCATGTTTCTCTTTCCTTAGCTGAAAAGCTGTTCTTTGCAGAAGAAAAGCATTTAAATATTACATATGCATACATAAAAGGATTTACAAGAGTTAAAGATTTTAACATTTACTATGTAATTTAAAATGAAACACTTTTTAAAGATATCAGTGAAAACAGCATCTAGACTTAAGAAAAATTAACAAGTTAAATGAATATTCTTTAAATTTCGGACTACATCGATAAGCAATCTAAAGAATTTGAAGGAAATTTCAATTTCCTCAAGCTAAAAGACATAAATCTTACCACAGTTGATTTAAATGATAGCAAATTAAAACTTTTGAATAAAATAATTATAGATTCTAAAAACTTAAAAACCTTAAAACTTTGCGACTGCCATCTCACAAATGAAAAACTATAATTTTTAGATTTCTCAAAAGTCTCTCCATAAATCGAAACATTAGATATCAGTTATAATAGCAATATTGAGAGCTTTGAATTTTTAAATGTCTTTTTCAAATAAGCTAAGAAGCTTAAAAAGTTGAATTTGCATGTTATGGACTTGTCAGATTAGCAAACAGAGAGTGCAGATTTTAGTTTGGTTTCTTCGACTCTCTAAGAACTTAAGCTATAACACAACAAGTTATAGGGTATTGGATTTATGAACAAAATCTTTTAGACAGCTACGAACCTTTAAATACTAGATTTGCTTTCCTGTGGGTTAGATGATGAAAAATTCCAATCTCTCAACCTCCCAAAAGGATTAAAAAAGCTTGATATAAGTTACAATACTGTTCAGCTTATTACTGTGATTGAGCATATTGGTAAAATAGAAGATATTGAAATAGAGGATTTAAGCCTAATATATCTACCAGGAGGTTCTGCTCTACCAGATTAATATAAATAATATTTAAAAGCTGGATCATTGAAAGGTCTTAGGAAGCTGAAAAACGTGCTTTTATAAAAAAATGACATATTTGATATTAACATTATTAATATGATATTAAATAATAGCGATTCTATTGAAGAATTAGCTATATCTGATCAAAAACTAGATAATAGTAAGTTTATGCAATTATCATTTGACAAACTCAGCTCTCTTACTTGCTTTAAAATTTTATATGGAGCAAACATAGATAACTTTAGTTTTCTGACTAAAATGTTTGAATGTTGTAAAAATTTAAAGAAATTATACTTTAATGAATCTAACATTGACGACTATAGATTTCCTAGCTCAATTATTGAATAAATTCCTACTGACTTAGAAGAATTTTACTTTAATGGAAACACTTATAATAGCATAAGTGATCTATTAAATAAATTATTTGTAAGATGTTAGAAATTGAAAGTTCTACATTTAGAAAGAAATAATATCCAAGATTATTAAATCACAAGTGTTGATTTTAAATAACTGAGTTTTTTCCTTAAGGATTTTAATATTTCTACAAATCCTTCAATTAAATCTTATGGATTTTTAATTGACGTGTTTAAATTCGCATCAGAATTAAAAAAGTTAAATCTTTCTAACAATAATGCTACTCCAAGCGATGTAGACATCAGTCTATTTGAAAAAGCTTTTTGTTTAGAAAAATTGGATGCCGAAAATAATACTTTTTACACAGATGAATTTATAAATAATTTGAATAAATCTAGAAAATTATTTATTGACATTAAAAGCTTTGAAGTTACTTATATTGCTGTAGACAAAAAGGATTTCATTAACTACTTTAGAGTATTTGATAAGTATAATTTATCAAATTTGAACTCATTAGACTAATAAGCATATAAGGAGTTTTTAAAAGATAATAACGAAGAAACTTCACAATTAGATATAAGTCTTAATTCTAATGGAGATGAAGCATAATAAGAAGAATAAAACAACAATCAAAAATAAGGGCAAAAAGGAAAAAAAGCCAAAAAGAAATAAATAAAAGTGTATAAGAATTCAAAAGAAGCCAAATTTAGTAACCATATAAATCCTCTATATTTCTACACTCTTTTTAATTTCTTTGATCAAATTATTGATGACGAAGAATGCTATGATAACTTAACAAATGATGCAGAGTCAGTCATTTCGTTTGCAAATTATACAAAAGCTATGGAGACTCTAGGGATGATCGAATCACAGAATGTTTACATGCATACAGAATATTATCTCTTCCATCTAATTAATACTTAATTTTCAAATAAAATATCAAGAAATTTAAGAGAATTGCTAGGATAAGAGAAGAACTT
Source organism: Tetrahymena thermophila SB210 (assembly GCF_000189635.1). Classification (NCBI taxonomy): domain Eukaryota; phylum Ciliophora; class Oligohymenophorea; order Hymenostomatida; family Tetrahymenidae; genus Tetrahymena; species Tetrahymena thermophila. The sequence goes on along the minus strand of NW_002476172.1, from coordinate 131,348 downwards.
CACTACTTAAAAAATTTCATAATTTTTAACTGAAATAAATCTGAAAAATAAAAAAATATATAAAAATTTAGATTTCCTTTAAATTTTCTTTGACAAATGCGAAAATATTCAAATAATTGATTTGAGTAAAATGAATGTGTCAAAAAAGATCAATTTAAATTTTAAAAATATGCCAAAGCTGGTTGAATTTAATTTTAATGATCAAAGTAAGAAAAATAAAGAATGCAATGCTGAATTTATTGCAAAAATAATAAAAAATGCTCCATAGCTTCAAAAACTAAATCTGAAAAATTCAAACATTAAAAATTCAAGTCTCCTTGATTTTTCGAACAATAATGAGCTTTTAGAATTTAATTTTTCAGGTAATAAAAAGGCAGAGAACTACGAGTTTATGAATGTATTATTTAAAAATAACTAAAAGCTGAAAAAATTATATTTGAGCTCTTTAAGTGACAATATTAGTCAAATTGAATTCTCTTTAGTACCAACCATGATAGAAGAAATTGATCTTTCTGAAAACAAATAAGGTATTGTTGATATTATTAACTAATGCATTTTTAATTGCTAAAGCTTGTAAATATTGAATATTTCTAATTGTGGAATAAACTATCAAGATAATTTTAGAATTTGTTACACAAGTATCTCACCTTAGCTTATAGAATTAAATTTCTCTTCTAATTGTTATTATTATGACATGAATTTCATACCAAGTCTTCTTGAAAGATGTCCAAAATTATTAAAATTAGATATTTCAAATTAAGTTTTCGATTTGACATATGATTGTGTGAATTCTCTAGGTTTTTCTGAGCATTCTCTATAAGAGTTTAAATTTTGTGGTAACAAGAGCTACAACAACTACGATTTCATAAAAGAAATGATACTTACCTCCAAAGGATTCAAAAAACTATGCATTTAAGACATAGATTTGCATACAACAAGATTAACCAATTTTTATTTTGATTAAATTGGACCTTATATTGAAGAGTTAGATATATCTAACCATTCATATATGACAGATATAAGCTTTTTGAACCACTTCAATGCTTCTAATAACTTTTATACACTAATAGCTAATAACACAGTCATCACCAATTAAATGATGAATACTGTAAACATAGACACAGTTTTTAAAAATCTAAAACGTTTAGAGTTTGAATAATGCTATAACTTTATAAACTTAAAGTTTTTCAATCAAATATTTAAAACAGCAACTTAATTAGAAATTTTGAATATGTCTGATATGAAAATCGAATAAAAATTACTAAATAAAATTGACTTTAAATTAGTACCTTCTACTTTGAGATAATTTATTTTCAATAAAAATGATTTAATCACAAATTTTGGATTTTTAACAGATTTGTTTACTTCTACTTAAAACTCTTTAGAAGATTTATCTTTAAGTAAATGTGATTTAAAGGCTTAAAAATTGAAAGAAGCTGATTTCTCTTTAATCTCCTCCAAAATACAAAAAATAGATCTTTCAGAAAATGATAATCTAGATAATTTAGAATTTTTAGTTCCTTTCTTTAAATAAAGTCACTCCACAAATTTAAATACTTTGAAAATATCTAAAATATCTTTTGAAATGCACTTAACTTTGTAAAAGTATTCTCATTAAATACAAGACCTTGATTATCCATTCTAAAACATTGATATGGACCACTTCTCCTATTAAGAAAATTAAAAATATTAATTAAGTATTAATGTCAGAAAACTTCTAAATTATCTATAAAAAGATGCTCATGGTATTTACTTTTTTTCTAATTTAATTAAAATTATTACAATTTCTAATTCTATTTTTTTATTAACTTATTAATTATTTCAATTTAAACTTAAACATTTTAAGCTATTATTATTTTTTTAATAAAAAATTTTTACCCATAAAAAAAAAATTTTAAGCAATATGCCAATCAAAAATTTAGTGGTTTAGATTTCAATAAATTTTTTTATCTTTAAAAATTTTTAAAAAAATTAATTTATAAAAATAATATAAATAAGATAACATAATTTTTATTAATAATAGTTAAAAGTTTTTCACAGTAAATATGGTAAAACTAAACTGCTAGAAGTAAAGCCTTCAAAAACATATTAAGCAGCTTAATGGAATAAAATATGACTTCATAATCTATTAAAACTACAACACATTTCTTATATTTGATGCTGAGAGAAGTTAAATTTTAATGTAAGTAATACTAACCATTTAACTTTATATTTTCACCTTACAGTTTGTTCTAGTAAAGTTAATTGATTGAATGCAATTATGATAATAATTCTAATTAGAATGTTATTCCAGATTCGTACAATTTAGCGTTCTTCACTCTAAACGTTTTAAACAGTAACACTGAGTACATATTTGGTTATGATAAATTCTTTTTTGAAAATTTCTAAGAATTTTATATCCAAAGATTCCCAAAAAATACTAGCGATTTAGAATTCATCATCAACTTAAAGAAGAAAATGGATGAAAAAAAGATTAAAAGAGCATTCCTTCCTATTAAGCTTAATTTAGATTTCAGTAAATTGTAAAAATTAAATATGAATGAATTTGACATACTATTTTATCTTAATTGTGTTCCACCAGCTGAAATATATTTGAGCGGAATGACTGTCCAATTTGTAAAAAGTTGGTTTGCTATTTAACACTCTTCTCCTCTTTCTGTTAAAACTACAATTGATGTCAAATATGATCAAATTTAGAATACATCTATTGCTAATTATTTGATTCTTATCTTTTCAAGGATTTACATACGAAACTTCGAAGGAAAAACTCTTTCTGCTAAGATTAAGAAATTATTAAGTAATATTGGTTACTCATTCTTCAATGTTTTTGGATCTCCTCCTAGGTAGTACAAATTTGACCATACAGTAATTCTATTGAACGAATAACTCCATACATTCATCAAGTAAGGTAAAGAAAATTTCTTGCGTCTACTTTATCCTATATATTTGTTTGTTTGCCTGTTTGCTGTCCTATATTTCTCTTTTAATAAATCTTAATGTGGTAATAGTTTGTCAATGTATTCTTATATTACTTATGCAGGCTTTGGATTTGTTTCTCTTTTCTTAGAATTCTACATATTTTCTATGTGTGTGAAATATATGTCTCACTTAGTTCCTGAAGTTAAGCCAGATTGCAGAGTTACATTCCCAAATCCATTAATTAATAAAGTTAAGACTTTCATTATGGATATTGAATGGCTAAACCAAAAGCTCGTCAACTATATTTTACTCTTTGTTTCAAGTTAACTTTCTCGTTTTGATTTTCTGGCCAACATAGGATTTATCATATAGGCCTATTAATGTTCTGATAAAATTATTTGGATATTAGGTATAGCTTCTCTATCAACAACAGTACTGACTAGTATCGTTTTCTTTATTTAGAATCTTATTGGTTAAAAAACTTACAACTTATTAATAACTGGTTCTATTGATACTATATACTAATTGTGCAATGTTTTGGAGTTTTAAGCAGCAGCTGAAATATTAGATTTTATTTCACCAACAAACTCTGTTATCATCTTCAAAAAAATGGTCAATTAGCGTGTTTTCACAAGCTCTTTAAGAATTCTTTTTCAAGATATTCCTTTGATTGTCCTTAAAGCTCTATTTTTGTACAATTAAGGTACATTAAATGCATCTATGATTTTTTCCATAGTATCTTCATCTATTATGGCTTTGATTTCTTTTAATAAATTTTTAACTATCACTCCTTCCAGACTGGGTTAAGAAGAGTTCACTAAGTTAAACAAATAAAAAAGAAAAGAAAAACTACCTCAATACATAACAAAGCTTGCTAGTTACGAAGCTAAGATTTGCAAATTCAATCTATATGAGATGATTAAATGCATAAAATCACCCAAATTTTATATAGATTAGATTAAAGCTTAAAACTAAACTACTTCTCTCAGTGAAATAAAAAAGGAGATTAAATTAATAAATGACATTCGTAAATTCAAATGTACTTAGGATTTAATATAAGACTTCTTTGGAAATACTTAGTATAATGACCCTAAAATGGATATTCCTAAACCAAATAATTAATAAAATTTTTAAGAGCTCGAATTTAATAACTTAATTAATTAATAACTCAATAAATAGTAAGAAGTAGATGATAAAAATAACTAATCGACAGTTAAATCTCATGTAAAAAGCTAAACTGACCTACTCTTGAATGGGTAATAATCTCCATAAAAAAAAGAAAACAAAATTGAACTTAACAAAAAAGAAAGTAGCCTCTGTTTAGAAAACTAGAATCTATTAAAATAATGATAAGTTGATCTATCAATAAATAAAAATGAGAGTAATGAATGACTCCTTTAAAAAAATATATACAATCAATGCTTTACCAAATTATAAATAATATATTGTTGTGTTTGTTTGTGACCTATATTTTTTTTATAAGTCTTACAATTTTTAATCGAATTTCACCATTAAATTAAAAATAGAGTTTATTTTGTTTTTAAGTAAATTTTAAAGTAATTTCTGAAATTATAAATCTTAATAAATTTATTAGAAAGATAAAAAGAAGGAAAACATTGATAACTATTATATTAATTCTTCTTTGATCAAAATTTTTAATTATAAGATGAATGAATTATTTTATACAAAAAGTTTTATCAATATATACTATATTTATTCTCAAATAATTATTTCTTGAGTAAGAAAAATACATTAAGTAGAATAATAATTAAAATATATTTTTAAAATTCAAATAACTTTTAAAAATGCACCTATTAAAGAAGAATTGCACTACAAACTACTAGATTTTAAATAGTTATTTGATATATTATATAAAGAACAACAGAGAAAAAGAGCTAATGTAATTAATTATAATACCTTTATAATAAAATATTGAAAAAGCTGATTTTTCAGAAGATATATAAACATTTCTCTATCAAAAATTTTATCAGAAATTCTGATAGATAAAAATTTAAGACAAATATTTGTTAAAACATTGATTTAAGTTCTTTTTATTAAAGTTACTTATCCTATTTGTACAAATTATAGATTAACAAATTAAGAATTAAGAAAATGAATGTCTACTTTAGAAAAATCATTATTTGTTTTGTATTTTTAATAATTTTTAGCAGTAAAGTAAATGCTTGCCAATAAGAAATAGAAATATAGCTTTAATAATAGTCTATAATATATACATGCTCTGATAAATAAATTATAATCTAAGATTAATAAGTAGTATCTCTTAGAATTGATCTTTCAGGAATAAATATAAATTCTATCATAATAATAAAGAATGTCAAGATAGTTTAAATCGATTCAATTAATATTTCATTTTGCATGATAGATTTAGATAATAATTAAAATGCTTTCATTTAAATGAACAGCATCTAGAGGGTTCAAATCGGAAATTTGTTGATAAATTAAGTATTAGCCTAACAATTTAATTTAGTTATTAATATTAATAATGTAGAAACAATACAAATAGAGCAAATATCAATAAATGTAGGCTACGCAGAAGAAAACAAAATAGTGAATAATGAAAAATAAATATAAATGTCTGAAAAAACAAATTAAAATAGCTAGTATATATATGAAAGCGCTATAATTGCAGTATTTGGTAAATATATTAAAATTGGAATGTTAAATTTAATTAATTAATTGAACTGTTCTAAAGTATGTATTTATTCATAGGAACTATTAGAAATTAATGAAATGATAATTAATATTGAAAACTAAAATTAAAGCTATCAAAATAACATCTGCTAGTTTGAAATGACTAGCATTTAATAGTTATTTTTGGATAAGATATCTGTAATTGCTTAAATATAACCATAAAAGTAAAATTATTAGTTTAATTTAAATCTAATAGCATAGTCTAATTTATAGATTGGGACAATTGAATTAATACAAGTCTTTAATTTTGATTGTAGTATTCTAATTAGAATAGATGCTAAACGAGGAAATAATTTATAAAATTAATAAATAAATAATAATCAAAGTGTTGAAATAAAGCAGATAATTTTAAGAAAATAAAATAGTAATACTTCAAATTCATTTAAAATAGAAATTTTTGGTATTTAAAATGTTTCAATAAATCTTATTTAAATAAGCGATTACAATACGGCTTAATCAGGTATAATAATATTCAGTTGCCAAAATGTTTATATCAAAAAATTAGATTGTGAATGTAAAAATAATATTTTATAATAATAAATAAATTTAATTTAAATCAGTAATATAATTATTGATTTTATAGCTTTAAATAATTCCTTCTTTTTAGATACAAATTTAAATTTTATAGAGATAAATGAATCAAATCTTTTAATTAAAAATCTAGTTATTTAAAACAGCTAAATTAATTAAACCATTTTTAAGATTTTCAATTGCCCTTTTGCTTAAATAAATGGTTTTTAAATAATTAACTCTTTGATTTTAAACAAAATATTAATATTTTTGTTTACAAAGAAGATTTAAATATCAAATTTTACATTCTCAGCTTTAAAAATTTAAGATAAATATCCATATTTCTTTGGGTATACAAATTTTTCAGAAGCATACATAATATAAGTTACTGATGCCGATTTACTAGAAATTTATAACTGTTAAATAAACTTTAATAATAATGAATTTGGTTTACTACTTTTAGAAGATTTAAATAAATTAGTTATTAGAGATGTAGAGTTAAAAAATGGATTTGCAATCAACCAAGGAGGATGTATCAGTATTTAAATTACAAATAAATAGTAAAACGCACTGATAACTATAATAAATAGCTCGTTTTAGAATTTTTCAAGTACTTATTTTGGTGGATGCATATTTGGTGGTTAAATTTTTCAGATTGAGAATGTTGAATTTAAATATTGTTCTAGCTTTGTTGGAGGTGCTCTTTATGTTTCGAACTAGTCTGTATTAAGTGAGCTCAAAAAAATAAGATTTATTGAAAACAAAGCATAATTGTATGGAGATAATTATAGCTTTTAAATTTAGGATATTATATTAACAAAGATATATGAATACAATCCTTAGTTCTAATCAACTAATTTGTTTTTGTTTGAATTAACTAACCCTATTCAGTTAAAAAGAGGTCTTAGTTATATAATCACTCTTGAGATTAAAATAAATGATTAATACTATCCACAAACGAATTAAAGAATTGAATCCTTAAATATGTATCCATACTTAAAAGATAACTCTAACTTCTAAGTCAGTTCAGATATAAACATTTAATCACCTTATTTATATTATTACTAAGATTTACTATACAGGAAAGACAATTTTGATATTGAGATTTAAATCATGGATTATAAATATAAAGCAATATGTAATTTTAAATATTAAATTTAAGAAGATTGCCCATAAGATATGGAAAAGGTCATCATCAACTAGAAATATATGTAATTTCTCTGTAAATATTGCGGACAGACACAGACTATATAAATTGAATATAGTGATTCAAATTCTAAGAGAAGTTATTGCAAGTAATGTGATTATCAGTATTATTCACTTTGCTATGCTAATTATTCTCAGATAAGAGAAGGCTATTGGAGAAAATCGTATTCATTATAAAATAATGAAGTAGTTGCTTGCTCATTTTCACCTTAAAGCTGCACTGGTGGTTACGAAATAGAAAACAAATTATGCTACGAAGGTCATATTGGGCCTTAGTGCCTAAATTGTGATATAAAAGGAGAATATTGGAATGATTCATATTCTCTTTATGGTAATTTTTAATGTACTAAGTGCAGCTAAATATAAAAAAATACCATAAAAGTGTTTGTAATTATTACTTTAATTCTTTTAAGCATCGGTATCATCATAATTAGTAGCTTTAAAAGTCTAAAAAACCATATCTTGGCAGAATATCTTTCAAAAATGGGTATATTTTATATAGGAAAAAGTTTACATCTTTAAAATCTAACTTCTACATATGCGAAGATCCTGCTCTTTAATTTTTAGATTTATTAAATTTCAAACGGATTAACAAAAATAAACGTTTTTAATTCAATTAAAAATACATCGATTGTATTTGTTGATCCTTTGAACTCATAAATAATTTCAATAAACTGTTTTCTTATATAAATCTTCCCAAATATCTAGAGTATAGGCTTAGCAAACGTAGTTTTTTATATAGTCGTATCAAATATCTTATTTTTATTAGCCCTTTTAGTTATTTTAATTCTTATTATTGTAAAAAAGACTCCTCATAAAAAAAGATAATTTTATAAATTACTTATATCATTTCAATATATTTTTATTATAGTATTTAATTCTATTTTCTTAAAAATATGTTTGCAAAGCTTTTCCTGTCTGAATTTGTTCTAAGATTAATACTATTCTATGATAGATCTTAGTCTTGAGTGCTCTTAAAGCGATTATTTGAATTATATCTAATCAATCACTATACCTATTTTTATCATTTTTGTTAATCTTATTCCTATGATAATGTTTGCTCTAATATTTTTAAACAGAAAAAGACTAAATAAAGTTAGGGTAACACTCTCCTTTGGATTTTTTTATAAGGAATATTAAAGTAAGCTATTTTATTGGGAATTAGTTAGGCTAATAGTTAAATCAATAATTGTCACTATTGATATTATTTTTAAACAATTTCCATTTATATCTGGAATTATGCAGACACTTTGTCTTTTTATTTACTTTTTTGCTATTCAAAAACTTAGACCCTTCAAACTAAATTTTTTAAATAAGATTGAAAAGATATCGATTTCATTGCTTATAATTATTTTATAAACATCTCTCATGTTTTAATCATTTAGTGAAAGTGAAAACTAGCAAATAGTTCTTTTTGTGAAGATAATCTATGCCGTTTCTTAGATTTTGAGTCTTGTTTTTCTTATAACTCTGATAGTGCTTACAATAATTTCATTCTCATAAAAGTAAATTTTAAAGCTCTATCAAAAGTTCTCTTGGAAATGTTTAAAGTATTTTATCCCAGATAGTATCCTCAAATTAACAAAAGCAAATAAAAATTACAAAAAATTGGATAAATGTATTTAAATTATAATATAAAATAATATTCATAGAGATGATTCCTATATTTAGCTAATAAATATTTAAAAATGAAAATTCAATTTATTTAAATTATTTAATTGGTTAAATAAATTATTGTACAAACAAAAAAAATACATATGTGTTTTTTATAAAATGTTTAGATTTGAAAATAAATGCATTATAATCTAAAAAAAGTGGAGTTTCAATAAGTTTTTATTCAAAAACCTAATACAAAAAAAAAACTTCTTAAAAATATTTTATTTTTTGTTTTTAACAGCTTTTTTGATTTCCTTCCCACCTATACTACCTACAATATGTAAAATTTATTTTTATAATTTAAAAATAATTTGAATTTAGCTAAGTTCTAAAATCTCTTAATAAAACTTAAATAAAATGAAGGATTATTTCGAAAAATAATTTGTATTTTATTAAAATTGATATTTTGAAATATTTTAAAAAATAAAATAAAGATTAGTTTACTTTTTTAAATTAACTATTTCAATAGTTGGTAACAATATAAAAATCTTTTCATGATTTAATTAATCTCAAAGAATGTAATTAGGAAATTTTTACACATTATGAGTAAAATACTATTCTTAAATTTATAGATATTTGAATTTAAAAGCTACATTTAAAATTCTAAATAATAATACTTTCATAATTATTAATTTATCTTTTTTTCTGATACAAACAAATTATTTAATTAAATATTGATTAAAACATTGAAACATTTTCATTCAAGTTTTTTCCATTCTATTTCGAGCTTGCATCCACTATCAACTATCATTCTAGCAACAGGGCATCTTTTCTTTAAAATTTCATTCATTTATTATAGTTATTAGTCTGAGCCATCTGTATCAACATAAACAATTCCCCAAATTCTTTATAATCCTGAAGTTATAGGAGAGTCTTCTGTCATGGGAAGATCATTTGTTCCTCTTTCATCTCTTTCAGCTTTAATATCAAATTTTGCTTAGTTTATAGTAAAACCTAAATGTGAAGCTATATTTCTGGCAACTATGTTTTCACAGCCCACTAATGAAGAAAGCAACAATTCAATAGGTGATGGACCACTTCCATTTCCACCAACTTTCTTGGCCATATCTGTAACAACAGTAAATCCGCTTTCTGTTTTAGTTTTAACTGAGAAATTGTCAGTTTCTGATTATATTTGATATTATCTCAATTTATTTTCTTGCATACTTAAATAACTAATTTTTTATTTATTTTGTAAATGTTTTCAATTTAATTAAATTATCAATTTTTAAATACTTCATCGAATTACTTATTCGAAAAATTCTTTTATAATTTATTTTTTCCACTAAGGGCTAAATATTTAACAATACATTTGCTTTTTAATAATATACTATAAATACTCATATACAATAAGTTCCATACATAACGTAAATGATATTTCAATATTAAAAAATTAACCAACTTCACAAAATAAATTAATTTTATAAAAAAATTTAATCATTTGAAATATTTACGGTTGGTGATATTTCTAATGCAGGAATAACTAACTATATTAAAACTACTTTTAATTTAATTAAATTAAAGAAAAATAAACCCACTAATAATCATAGAATAAAAAAATTAATAAAAATTGTTATTTTCTCTCTTAATTTTATCTAAAATTGCTTAGCATCTATTTATTTTAAAATAATTAATATTATTTTGAAAATAATATTTTACTAATTTCTAAAGAATTTTGTTTACAAACAATAAAACCTGATAAATATTTTTTAAAAGAAAATCAAAAAACAATTATATTTTTACTTTAAGTATACTAATTATTTTATTAATTTTAAATGTTTAGCTTTAGTGTTCTAATTTGAGCAAAAATTATTTAGATAACTTTTAAATATATTAAAAAAATAATTTTATCATAAATTAAATATGAAAATTTTTTTATATAAAAATAAAAATGTTATTATTTTTGAATTAAATGCATGTTATCATAATTTTAAAAAATTATTTTTACCTAGATATTAGTATAGATTTATTCATTAAAATAGCCAATAATATTCAAACAAATAATCAATCTACTTTAAATTTAAATTAATTTTGATTATTCGATCTCAAAACGACTTGAATTTTAAGCAGACTAAATGGCTATTACACAAATAATAATATTTATATTTAAATAATTTTTAAGTAAAATTTGTAATTGATAAGTGTTAAATAGATTGATAAATAAATAAATATTAAAAAAAAAATGATAAAATGGATTCATTTAAAAATTAAAATATCAACATTAACACATAAGATATAAGAGTTGATACATAAATAGAATAGACTAATAGAAATTAAAAATAAAACGAAAAAGGGATTGCTATTTATGATTTTATAGACTCATAATAAAATAACTAGAATTAAGTTTAAAATCCTTAAAAACATGTTGGACAATCAAAAATTTGTATAGGCTTTTGCACTTTCTTATTTGCTTTTTTACTTGAAAGTTCTATTTCTTTAGCTTTTGGTATTTTATTTTTCTTGTTTTAGAGAGATGAAGATATGAATGATTATTGTGAGAACGTAACACTTAAAAAATGGGCTTTTGCAACAAGCATACTATTTTTTGTTAATTGTGGAACTGCTTTTCTTAATTCGATTGATTAGCTATTACTTTTTTTAAAAGACTAACTACAAGAAAAACATGGTCTTCTGTATATTTTGGTTTGTCCTTTAAGATTTTTATTAGGAATAGGTTTTTTTGCTAGTTACATTGGAATTTTTATTAATAATACAACTGATTGTGGTTAACTTTACAAATTAAGCTTAGCTTACTGTATAATTAATTCAATATGGTTAGGTATCGCTGCATTAGTAATAATAATAACACTTATAATAAAGATAATTGAATTAATCACAAAATGTGTAAAAATACTTTTTAATAGATGATATTATAAAGAAATAGCAGATTGATTATCAATTTTTATACTTTTATTATTATTGAGCTTATTAATTATTATTAAAATTAACTTAATATAAGTTGAATTAAATCTATTTATATAGACAATTAACCTTAAAAATTTGTAAAAATTCATTGAAAAATAAACAATTTTTCACTTACAATAGTTTATAAAAAATTAAATTGAACCTACATTGATATTTATACATACATTTTAAAAGAAAATGAAATAAATTGAAATTAAATTTTTTGAAATTGGAACTGAATTATATATTTATTTAGTAATTTATATTTAAAACTCATTTATATTAGTATAAGAATAAGTTGTTTTATTATTTATTTATTAATTTATTTTTGGAAAAATTTATTTTCTTTCTATGTTTCTGTCTTATTGATTGATTGATTTATTTATTATTAGTAGCTCATTGAGACATTGTTATGATTTTTATTATGTTTAGATCATTAGAGGCTGTGAGAATGAAATTATGTTAGTCAAAAACAATAAATTCACCTAGTTTAGGGCAAACGGAAGTGAATTTGTTTCCGTTTTCATAATTACTGGTTTGCTTCTCGAGATCCCAAACTTTGATAGACTCGTCAGCACTGCAAGAGTAGAGGTTATTATTCAAGTGAGAGAAATATAATTGATAAACTGCTTTTGTATGTCCTTATAGTTAATTTACACACATTCCTTTTTCTATGTTCCAAAGCTTAATAAGTCCATCTTTTCCAGCAGTAGCAATATCAACATTTGAAGAACCTATTGCAGCTATTATCGAAATACCCTTTTTATGAGCTTTATTATTATAAGATTTGAGTTTATAATCTCCAGGTTTCTTCTGATTCCAAATTCTAAATCCATCTCCGCAGGCACTAACTAAACATCTAAGTGATTCGTTTTAAAATGTGCACAAGCTTGTAGCTGGCTGATCTTAATTAAGAGTTTGAGTACAGAACAGCTCATCTAAATTCCACACTTTTACAGTTTTATCAGCAGATCCTTTTTTTAAAATTAAACATTAATTTTTAAGTTTTTTTTAAACTGGTAGAATTTCAATGTAGGATTTAATTAGATTTCAAATAAATTTGAATTCAAAATTTAAAGAATTACGCGAAAATTAATTCATAATAAAAGTTAATTAAATTTAAAAAATAGCAATTTAAACAAAGTTAGAGTACGAATAAATTTATAATTATTTTACCTGATATCAGGAAATCGTCATTGTATATGATAGACATTACAGCGTCTTAATGATCGTTAAAAGTGGCTAGCAACTCTTTACCTTGAAGGATTGGATTCCAAATTCTAATTTCACCATCAGCTGATCCAGATGCAAGGAAAATATTGTTTTCTTTTTCTATTTTTTAAAGTGCATAAATGGGAGATGTGTGACCTCTTATTGTTTTTATAAAGTCGAAGCTGGAGCTTTCAAGCTACCAGAATTTTATTGTATAATCCAAAGAACCTGTTACGATGATTTTTTTGGTGGAATTTTCTTGGAAGACTATCATAGTACAAATACCAGCTGTATGAAGTGGGTTTTTTTCAATTTAATTTTTAGGTAAAATAGTAGAATAGCTGCTGCTATCAAGAATTTAATTAGTTTCTATTTCAATAGCATTGTAATTTTAATCTTCACTCTAATATCCATTGTATAATGCATTCTTTTGTACTCCAATCAAGCCATTTGAAGAGCTCTTTTGGATTACTTTTTAATTGTTGGCACTGGCTAAACTAAATCCATTTTAATTCATGCTATTTGTGGTGTTGTTATACATGGCCAAAGATGGAATATCGCTTGTGCTGGAAGGAGTGCGATAATATTTGAATTTAAATTCGCTGCTTGAAGAGCCATTCATTCCATTGAGCCCTAATTGGTTATTTATTTTAGATAAATGAAATCTGCTTGTATTAGGAAGAGGAAGATCTTCAGCAGACATCACAAGAAGCTATTTTAACTCATTAAATTTATTTTTGAAAATGCTATTTAGTTCTTCTGTGAAAAACGTAACCATCTTTGTATTGCTTAAATTGTCCAATTCGTGAATATTACGACGAAAAGATTGGACGTAGAAGTTAACTTCGTTTTAAAACTCTTTTGTATTAGCCAAAGGACTTTTAATAATGTTTTCAAAGAAGTTTGTAACTTCATTTTCATTCTGGCGATTAAGAGAAGCTAAATCGCTTAACGATGCTTCTTTGACATGTAATTTCATTTTATTTTCCAAATACTAGAAATGAGCCTACTACTTAGCAACTAAATTAGTCAAATAGTCCTCAATTTCATTCACTATAGCGTTCTTAGCCTACTAAAAAGATTGCTCTACAGCATCTATCACTTTAATGTAAGAAGCATGCTTAGATTTAATGATATTTTCATATTCTTTCATCTGCATCTTGACTCTCATTAATCCCTATTACAATTCACTAACCGCAGCATTATTGAACTAAGAATTCTAGTGAGATTCTAAAACATCATTTATCTCATGAATAGTCTGCTTATGAGCGCATAAGTGAGACGAATTATCTAAAAAGCACTATATACAAAAGAATCTATAATAATTGCAAAAGGGTTCAGTACAAATAGTCTAAACTTTCTTTGTAGGATGACGAAAACAATTGAAGCTAAAGTTATTCAACAAACTCATTTCTTTATTCCTGCTGTTATTAAAATAATTATATTCAAAAAGTATCTTCTCTGTTTTGGCTTTTAAAGGCAGACTTTTTAATTTATAAATAGGTTGGTCTACTTCTTAATTTTAAGTAAATAAATTAATTAATTTCTTGTTAGTTAGAAGGATTTTTTTGTTTGACTACTCCTTATTCTATTTGTTTATTATATTTATTGATTAATTAATTAATTTTTTGATAGCAAAAATACCTCTATATGAAAATTACAAACACAATATAAGATTAATTAACCAATCAATACCGATAGTTTGAATCCATCTTTTGCGCTCTTTATTCTAATAGAATCTTTCATCAAGCCTCTCAATTTATATCAATCAAAAATAATTCTGACTGAAATCCTCCAATCTCAGCTAATTTTGAATGCTTTTTGACATAATTAAAAATTCATAAATTTATTTATGATAAATCTATTCTATTTTTTTCAACAAAATAAAATATTTTTTTATTAAATTTAAACAACAAATTTAATATTTTTGATAATAAATCTCAATCAAAATAAAAATTATTTTTATAAATTATAAAATATATAAATCAAAAACTCTCTAAAAAATGGAAATTTCATCATAGTAAAATCCAATCTAATTTTTTTCAAGCAAGTAATTTTAAAAAATAAAACAAAATAAATATATTTGAATGTTAAAAAAACATTTAAATTAACTCTAAGAAAATTATAATAAATTAATAAAAATAATGTGGATTTCATATTTATAAATATCCTTTGATTTAAATTCCAAAATAAAAATTGTTTTGTTTGTTTGACTGGTTATTTACTTACTTATATATATATGTTTGTGTGTAGGTATAATAAAGATTTAGAAACAAACTACCAAAAAGAAAAGAGATAAAATTATTTAATAAATATGATAATTTTATTTTTACAATAATAAATTAATTTTAATATATTTAGTTAATGGCAATGTACTAATTTTTTTCTACTTTAAGCTATTTAGTTAAGTATTATGCAGATATAATTAACTAACTAAAATCATTAATCAAATTTGCACTCTCTCACCTATAGTTAAACTTGTTTGTTGCATTTATTTACAATTATATAGTTGAATTATTAGTAAATTTTCGTTAATTAATAAATTGCTTGTACGTACAAAAACTTTTTATTCTAAAGCTCTTTATTTGTTTTATAATATTGAAAATATTGAAAAGCTCATTCATTTTTAAAGCACAAAAGCGATAGGAAAATTGTAATAATTATTTATTTTATTTGATGAATAAAATAAAACTGTATTCCAACGATCTATATTTAATCAATCTCTTAAATTGTCAATAGAATTGTTTATAGGTGTTGGTGTATGTGGGTCTTAATATAGTAAGAGATTATCTGACTTTTTAGCACTGCTTTTGACTTCATTATAAATGAATGTCTCTTCTACTTTCTCAGAACGATTTTATAATTGCAAATTAAATGTCAAATGATGAATTTTAGATCCAGGTGCGCTATTATTGAGGCTGGTTATACTTTTGTTTGAAGCAATTACATTTTCTTCACCATTACCAAATTAATTAATTTGGTTATTGCCTATATCCAAAACATTACCAACAGAAGTTCTCCCATTTCCTTTAATACCATTGCTATTTGTATTAGTATTACCATTAGAATTTGAAGATTTCTTTTTGGACTATATTGTAATTATTTCTTCTTCAACATAGCCAAAGTTATTCATATTTTATTTAACATCTGTTTAACTATTTCTTTTTTCATATTGTTATTATTATTATTACTATTATTATTGTGGCTGTTTCTTATCAAGGTAGTTATTCAATGCGTGATTTTCCATCACCTGATTATTAGATTGACTATTTTTTTAAAATAATGTAGTATTGGTTAAATCTAGTAATTCTTACGTCTACATAAATTATTGAGTAGTGTTTTACATACCTCCTGCGTGGTTTGGTTATGCCGGTCTTTAATTATTCTAAATTTGAATCTATTGCTATTCTTAATTCAGTCTATCAGCACTTGAGTCTCCAAAACCTACTCCTCCGCCTATGTTATACTATTGCATTTAAATTTAAATTGGATTACCATTTAAAGGTGTTTAGTTATTTTTGGATCTGTTGTCATTGCTGTGTTAAGGTTAGTACTTATTAATCATAGGCGATTAAGAGTTTTGATTTACAAGATCTTTATTGTCTATTTTTTTCATCTAGTCTCCATTTTCTGGTTAAGATTCACCACTATTTGCGAGATAAACTTATCCATTATTTTGATTTTTTGCGTCTTAAATATTGTAAAACGAATTAAAAAGACTCATGTCTTCTGCCCATGTGGGCTTTTTTTCAAGATTTACATTTGGCTATTTTAAAAATCTCATGTAACCTAATATTCTCTGCTTTGTTAAAAATTGTCTAGAAACAAATACAGTCATGTCAAAAGCCAAAATTATTCCACAAGTCTCAAATAATATAAAGTAAAATTGTGAGTTTTAAAACATCTAAAAAGGTGTCAACCAGACTTCACTTGTTTCGATTGATTAACTGCCCAATAAAAAAGCAAAGTACAGTATTAAACTACTAAAAATAAAAGTAAAGTATGTAATCCAAGTCCAGTATCTTGTAAACATAGCAATTTTCATATCAGCCACCTTTTTATTTTTAATATTTATTATTTTAATAACAACCTTAAAATTGTAAAAATTATTTTTTTTTAAACAATTAAAAAATCTTGATATAAAAATTTCATGTAAAATATAAAATTTTGCTTTATTTTATTTTTAAATTGTCTATAAATTATGAAAAGTTGCAATAAGAAACAAAATATGAAATGTTAATTAAGATTTTACTAAAATGATCGATGTGAATATAATTAAAGAGAAGTTCCAAAGATCTGTAGAGAGACCATCCTTTGAAAAAGTAATGGAATCAAAAGTCAAATAAGTACAATAGAAAATGATTAGACCATGAATCAACCCTTAAATTACCCAAGATAAGAAGTTTGAATCTGTAAATATTGTTTTATCTTAACTTGTATAGTAGAAAGTAGGGAATTTCTTTTCTAAATACTACTCCTTTCTTTCTAAAATTGACTAAAGACGATTGTCTTCTTCTCCCATTTTTACTTAGTCGACAGTAACTTTATAATTAACATCCTAGTCAAATACGGCTCTAGAAATCAAAGGTAAAGCTGTAAAAATCAAATTATACAAAGAAATAAACCAAGCATCAAAAATAGTTTGTCCGCTAAATGCATTATAAAATGAAAAGTACAGCTATGGAATTGTAAATAACCTAGTATTATAATAATATAAATTATAATTGAATTCTTCAATTGATTCTTTATTTATTTTTGTTAAAAAATTACATATTTTTGTAAAAGAAGTAAATAATCATTTCAGCTATTCTAATGTATGACCATCTGCCATGAACTAAAACTAGACGCCAAAGACATTTAAATTCACCAAATGCAAAATCTGAGCTTTATGCAGCTTGCATACCTTCATTACCAAAAATACCACATCCTAATTTAATGATTATTTGAAATTAATTAATAAATATTGCTTATTGATCATTGCTTTAATTTTTATTTCAATTATAATTTATTTGAATTATTTTACCTATATGAGCTTCTTGTATCATATTGACATCATTAGCACCATCACCAATAGCAAGTGTAATTTTTTTTAAGTTGTCTTTTATCAATCTAACTACAAGTGCTTTTTATTTTGGAGTAACTCTACAACAAACAACAGATTCGCAATCTTTAGAGATCTTCAAAAACGCTTTTTATAAATGAACATCTCCAAAAATTAATGTCAGTGAATCTCCTTCTACAAGCATAGATTTTTTAGCTTAATCATTTTTTAATTGAATAAACTTTTCCATAGCAGTTCCAAGTAAATTATTTCTGAGAGATTATTCATCTTTTTCAGATATTTGAATAATCTTCATGTCATTTTGTATTAATTTGCAGCTCTTTGCAATATTTTCTGCTGTTTCTAGCTTATCACCAGTAAGCATCCAAACCTTAATATCTTAAAAAAATATATTTTATTTAATGATATATTATTTGTTGAAATTTTATTACTGGCCTTAATAAGATCATAAATTGTTTCTGGAACTTTATCTTAAAGTTTATCCTCAACTGCAGTAGCACCAATTAAAATAAGATTTCTCTCTATAGAATCAGCTAATTTATCTAATAAAATTTTTAATAAAAATATTTAAATACTAAAATTGAATATCTAAAATATATTTTAATATTTTATTAGTATTTTTGAAGTTCGTTTTATTTTTTTGAAATGTTTCTAATTGAATTAAATGAAATAATTTATACCCATTTCCCTTTCACGATTTTCTGAATCAGCCAAAGCATTCATTTTTCTTTTGAAATCTTAATACTCCTCTTCACTCAAAACCCTCATAGCCATCATAAGGGTACGAAGCCCTATAAGACTGAATTGTGTGAGATAGTCATTAGTTTTATCTAAGAAAGGCTATTATTTGTCTGTATGCAACCTAGATTTTATGATACTATCTGCTCCTTTAATATAAAGCTTAATAACGTTTCCATCTCTTATTATAACAGACATTCTTTTTCTATCACTATTGAATTCAAATGAATTCAATAATGTGACCTTTTACTTAATACCTCTCACATTTATATCTATGGTATCACTTGAGGCTCCTTCAAAGGTAAATCCCATATGTCTGGCTGCATCAACAAGAGTTATTTCATCTGGAGATGGGCCTTGATAGTCTATTTCATTAGTTTCCTTGTCTCTTTAAATAATGCATTCGTGAGCAGTTCCTAATAGCTTCCAATATTCGCATGCTAAGTCACGCTAAGTTTTAATTAGATAAGAACTATTTCCATCTTCACTCTTTAGCTGTAAATTAACTATCGAATCGTGTTTAGCTTCAGCTAATAATTCATTCAAATGGCGATCGTAAAAGTTAAAAGAAGTTAATTTATGCTTTTTTGGTTTATCGCCTTCATGATCCTACTTTTTTTTCTGTAATTTAGGGTCCTTTTCTCCTGAGTCTCCATATAAATTATGACCAATTACACTTTTATTAAACTCCATTACATTGCAAGTAAGAGTTCCTGTTTTATCTGAGAATACATATTCTACCTATCCTAGTTCTTCATTGATTGTTGTTGTCATAACTTTTGGCCAAATGTCTTTCTCTTCACAGTACATTTATTTATCATTAGTAATAAAATAACCTTATGCCACCTTAACCATTTCAAGAGATACAATCAAAGAAATAGGTATCATAGTGTTATATAGTAGAAAATAAGTAAAAAAATATAAAATAGCCAGTGCTCCATATTGATTAATTTAAGAATCATCTTTTAAGTACCAATGTCCATCTAAGTTATTAGAATTCCAAATATAATTCAGAACAGCAGTAAAAAATGAGCAAATCATCTAAAGAATGAGAATTCCTATTATTTATTATTTAAAAAAATAATTTAAAACATTTTTTAAAGGATTTTGTCTTAAAAATTAAACATGATAGTCTAAATTTAATTGGAAAATTATTTAAAGAAAATAAAATTTAATTTCAATTATTAAGTCTTCTCAACCTTTTTAAAATTCCAAAGCATGCCTTGAAAGCAGAAATGATGAAACAATTTTAAAGTGATAAAAATAATTTCAATTTTAGTAACTTTGGTTTAAAATAACTAGAAATCAAGTAATTTATTGACAATTTTTATATAAAAAGTAAGAGTAATATTGGGCTATAACTTAGTTTTTAATAAATTTTATTTGATCTCCAATTAGAATAGAAAAGGTTTTCTAATTTTAATTTTTCTTATATTTATCATTCTAATTTTATTGTTTATTAGATTTATCATTCATTCTATTTATTGTTTATGATATATAATTAAAGGGTTTCATTTTTTATCTATTTTAAGTATTTACAAAATTCGAAATTATTCAAATATATGAAAAGAATTTATTAGCCAAAAAAAATTAATAGTAACCCTTCAATATAATCTAAATAAAAGATACCATAAATGTTTTTTTTCACTAAAGCTTATTTTATTTTCTTTTAAAAATAGGTATTTAATTATTTAGTTAAACTACTAAAGTAGAGATCTCGAAATCAATAAATTGAATCATGATAAATTACAAAAAAGTTACCTATAATATATGTATTCATTGTTTTTTCCATATCAGATGTTTTTTATTTGGGTGGCTCAGAGTTTCTCATAATTTTAGAGTCCAAACCTGTATAAGCAACAATTCCAAGGATATAATCTGTATTTCTCAAAAAGGCACCTCTTAACAGCAATTGTTTAGCAGATGCAAGCACTTTTTAAGGTGAATATGATTGATGTCTCTTGGTTTGATTACCATTTTGAGTAGAAATGTTTACTTTCTAATTTACTTGGCTTTTATTTTGTTAAGTATTATGAGCACTATCTTGCTCGCTATTCAAATATGGTTGAGGATTTGTTTATTTTTGCTTTTTCTCATTTTCCTCATCCACTATTTTTTCAACTTCTTCAATAATCTTCTACATGCTATCTTATTATTTAAGACCAGGAACAGGAGCTCCTACTTTGCTATTTTAAGTTGTTGCCTTTTTTTCTAATTTTACCTCATCCTAATTTTTAAAAAAATACATTTTTAATTCATTTTTAGTTATTTTTGATAGTTTGAAAAAAAAATAATTCATGGCTAATAAGCTAGAAATGATGAAATTATCAATTTTATTTTCCTTTATTATAAAAGCAAAGAAAATTATTTGTTCTTATTTAAATATAATGTTAAAAATATTTGCACTTATTTATTTTTTTGTTTGAATGTATTTCAATAAAATGTCAAAAATGTAATCTGAACTAGTTTACTTCCAATTATTATTAATGAATAAGAAAAAAAATTGTTTGAGAAGTATTTGTTTTGCAACCACAAAATAGATAAAAAATCTATCAAATTGGATCTAATTTCGATTAATTAATTTTAATCTGGTTTCAATCAAATGTTTTTGCTTGGTATTCAAAAAATACTGAATAAAAAATGCTTTTTTAATTTATTGGTTTCTTATCAATCTCTAGTTAGGTTTTTTTTTAAGTTCTAGATAAAAATAAATTAGTTTTGTGAGAAAATTAAAAGAAGAGAATTGATTGATTGATTGGGTATTTATTTTTGTTTTACAAATTGTATTATATATTCATCAACTTTTTTGTAATAATTATGATTATCTCTTCAAAAGAATCTTTATAAAACTAAATGAAGTAGAGTTTTTTAAAAATTTTGTTTATTCGTTTAAGGGCTTAGTTTTTTGTTATCAATTTATTATACTAGTATCACTCACTATTAGTAAATTAAATATTAATAAAGTATTAATAACAACTTTAAATTTTTTATCTCATTCTCATTTAATACCTAATTCCTACTTGAAGTCAAAAAGTTTATTCGGCTTGATAATATATTTTAAACCTATATTTAAATACATAATTCGAAACACCTGCTAAATGAATACTTTGCTTAAATAACACTTTGTTATATATTAGCTTTTTATATTGCATGATTCAACAAACAATTTTATATATTTAAAACTTTAAATTGAAGTAAAAGTAATTGCCATGAGTTTTTTTAAATGATTACCTCAAATAGACCTTCAATACTCCCATTGAATTTATATAATTCAGGGTTCGGTTTTTCAGCTTATAACTTTAAGCTGCGTATTTACTCTAACTTGCATTCCTTAAAAATTTGATAAGTTTCTCTGAGGCACGATTTTGGTTTCATATTTTTTTCTCCATCAAGTGCTCCTGTTTCTATGTAGCAAACACCGTTGGGATAACTACTATCTACTGCTATTAAATCTGCTGGGAATGGTTCATCCTTATAAACCTTGATAATATCGCCTACTTCTACTTGTGCCCAAGTTATTTTTTCCTCAACTAGACTATCTTAAATAAAAATTCTTGTTGTTTCCTCTGAATTAATTTTAGTATCACTTTTGTGTCTGTTATAATCTTCAACACCCTCACGCAACATCGAAACACCCAGCACAAAAACTAGAGGAGCTATGGCTGAGAGAGGAGTTAAGGGAGATATTGTAGGAATTGATTATAAAATTGCTATAATCAAAAAATAAATATTTGCATAGCGCTTAAATTAAAGGAGCAAAGACATTGGTAGGAAATCAATCAATGTATAATGCGATGTCTTAATAAAATTAGAGGGAAACGGACTAATCTTATTCTTGACTCGATCATCCATTTGGACATCAATAATCCTATCATGATTAAATACAAGAGGTCTACGCTTTAAACACATAATAATATTTTTTAGCTCCTAATTTTAGCTTAGATTCGACGATAGCTTGATTGCTTTTATATACTGATGATGATGATGATCTTCTCAATCAATAACTTTCTAACTTTATTTCTCCTATTCTAATTAATTAATTAATTTATTTATTTAATCAATTGATTGCTGATATTAAATACTATTTATTTATTCCTTTTTAATTGTTTTAATTATTAATTAATTGCTTTCCTTTATAATTCTATGAAACCTCTTTCCTTAACTATATTTTTTATTCGTTTAATTATATTTGTTTGTTTTTTTTTTGCTTTTTGATTGTATAATTGATTGATTCAGATCCTGCTTGCAAGCTTGTTGCTCTTTAATTACCTACAGACCCCTCTAAAAAACTGCTTATTGTTAATTATTTTATGGTGATTGATTCGATTTAAATATTACTAATTTTAATGTGATTAAAGCCTTCTTTTTATTAATTTGCTATAAATCACTAATGAATGATTACTACATTTATTCCATTTATATAAATTTTATAATTATTAATCCCTCCTTTCAAATTATTTTCATTCCATTAATTATTATTATCTAACTGCTCTTTCTTTCTCTACTAATTGAAATTAAAAGATATTTATTTACCAAATTCAAAATATCTATAAATACAAAATATTTTTGTAAAATTTCTTAAAAATTTGCTATTAATAGTTTCTTCAATAAATATTTGACTACTTTTTAAGAAATTATTTGCTTAACAATTTTGTTATTTTTAAGGATTAATCAAAGAAAGGCACAATTTAAACTAAAAAATACTCTTTTTAAAAAACACACAGAAGAAAGTATTAAGAAGGGTGTTAAAAATGAGAAAAAATCTTCAATAGTTAATTTGATCTCTCTTCTATTTTTATAATTTATTCATTAAATTAGATTTATATCACTTATTTTATATTTTTTCTTCCTTAAAAAGTTATTGATAATTAATTTACAGATTTCTACTTGCAATTTTTGTTATTTGAAATTTTTAAATTTTTAATAGTATTTAAATTGATAACTAATTCAAAAATTTTATACGAATTCATATATACAATTAATAAATAAGAAAAAAAAATTAAAAACTAATTAATAATTGCAATGAATTATTAACTCACCGAATCGGAATGAATAAAAATAAGAAAACTTTTTTTCACCTGTTTTAACTTTTTCCGTTTAATTTAATTACACACAAATTGAAAAAAAAAAAACATCTATTAACATAATTAAATTTTTTTAAACAATCTACTTGAATTTTCTAACTATTTTTAATAAACATTTTTTCTTGCTTTTAAAAACTGGTTAATTTTAAATTTTATTTTGTTAGAAATCAAAAATAAGTAAAAAATGTAAATCAATTTTAGATGAGTTTGTTTGTATATTAAATAGGGTATATTTTTATTTAATTAATGATTATAAATATTATTAAAATATATCTTCAGCTTGCACAATATTCAAAAATAATGAGAATTTAATATTGAAATAAATAAAATAAAAATAATTTTTAATACTTACTAACATGAATTAATAATTTTTTAAACATCTTACTTAAAGTACACTTTTGTTTATTAATATAATTCTTATCATATTTCTACTAAAAAATAGACATAATGTAAAAAATTAATAAAAGCTCAGTTTTTTAAATGTTTTTTTCTAGAAAATCAATAAAATAGCTAACTGATAAACTATTTTACTAAAAATATTCAGATTTATGAATTAGTTATTTGGTTTAACTTTATTTAATATATAATATTTTGAGATTTCAATATATACCCAACTTTCTTTCTGTTGAGGGTAGTTAAATTATTTGCTCTGATAAAATGTTTCATTTACTTTCTAAATCAACAAATTCTAACTACTTTTCTTTATCTTGTAACATGATTTGAGATAAATTTTACTTCTAAATAATTTTGGCTTTATTAGCTAACCTATTTTATTTATTAAAAAATAATTATAAAAAGTAAATTTATTTTGTAAAAATAAAATTTTACAAAGTGGATATTTCAAATATATTTGATAATTCATCTCCAAGTAAATTTATCAATTTTTTGTTAAACCTATTTTTATTTTTTATTGATTTTAGCAAATTAATTTTTTTTAGATTTACAAATAGAATATTTTACTGACTATTTTATCCTTCAACAATAAGTTTCTCATATGCATCGTAAAGGATATTGTATGTGCTTATTGAATTTTACTAATTTACTTTCGAAATCAATGGTTTTTTAAATTTCATAGCTGCTTTTTATATCACAGATGCTAATTTTATGTTAATTTTAAGCTTTTTTTATTATTTTTCATTTATTTTAAGGGATTTCATAAGGTTAATATTTGATTATGAGTCTCTTTTGATATTTTTTTTAACTTATTCTTCTATTTCTGCTCTTGTGAGATTATGTTCGTCATTTTCAACAGAAATTACTGGTTTTGGGAAGAAATTAAAAAGAATTTCTTGGTTTTTGTCTAAAAATAACTTTTTAAATTTCTCAATTTCCTTCAACCTATTCATTATATTCAAAATATCTAGGTCTTGTTTCATTTGTTTATTAGCTTTATCTAAAAGTAAAACTTGTTCTGTCTTAAAAAACTTATGGCAAGTCAGTTTATACAAAAAGTATTTAAAAGTCATTGAGAGAGTTACTTGCTTTTTTAGCAAAAATTCGAATTCCCTTGAAAGGAATTACTTTTAGTTTTTATACCCAAGGCCATGTAAAAGAAGGTTATTTTAAGAATGATATTTCGATTTTGGTGTTTCTTTTGCTAAATTATTGGAAGGTGTATTTATCTTATTAAAAGTTTAATTTGAAATCATTTGTGCATTTTCAGATGTTGCAGCATCATTCTGGTTCAAATTTTAAATACTTTCAACTTATCTTGCCATTAAATTTGATTGTTACCTTTAATATATTTCTTTAAATTCCTATTCCTTTTCTTAAATACCTTCGTTTATATTTTCAGTCTCAATTACTTTAATATCTTTTTTTAAGTCATTATTATCTTATGAAGTTTTGGCCTAATTATCTAAAGGATTATCAGGATAAATGCTTTCATTCATAATAATTTTCTATTCAATTTTATGTGCAGAACCTTGCTGATCATATCCAAGCATATTTTATATATTGTCTGAAGTTTCCTTCATCTTTTAGATTTGTTATTAATTCGAATTCTATTTTTTACGGTTAAGATTACTCTAAACCTAATTAAAATTTTCTACTTCATCTTCTTCTTCTTCCTCTAGCTCAATCTATTCTTCAGTTTTAATTAGTTAATTTTTCTGATTTAAAGTAGATTATTTTTAAAACAATTAATTTTGCTACTACTTTTCCATCTACTATTTTCTTAAGAATATAATTTCTTTTAGTTAATCTAGAGGTAATAATCCATCATCTTCTCGTAGTGTGACTTTTTAAGATTTTTCTTTTTTAAAATAAATATCTACAAACTACTCCTAGCACCCCCTTATCGTCTCTTAATTTTCTAAATCCAACTATTCTGTTAAAGAAGGTTGCTTGTTTTCAGTTTTGATATCTTAAAAGTTAATTTAAAATTATCCATCGACTTTACACTATTTACCTGATCCATCATCATCTCTTTTTGTATCGTTTACATTTTATGATATTATTTTTTAAGTTTATTTACTTTTATTTATTTTTTTCTTCGAAAATTAAAAGTCGTAAATCTTATTAGCTAGAGAAATCGCATAGACATATTCATTGTAATAATTTACTATTTAAATAAATTTATGAAATGAATGATAAAAACAAAAACAATAAATTTTCTTAATTAATTTTAACTTAAATTTGTAAGTAAAATTTTCTTACCTAAAATAGAAGTTACTAAAATAAAAATTTAAGCAAAACCTCCAATGTAAGAAATAATTTAACTAATCTTTTAAAATGCTCTGTTTTTACTATATACAAAAGCATCTTTTCTGATAAAGAAATCTGCGTATACATCTCCTATTTATCCAAAAATATATTATGGTCTATAGTTCCCAGATTCAAAAGTTATGATTGTTTGATTGGTAATACTAGGAAAAGGAAGAAGGCTTTAATCAGTTTATATAATATTTTCACTTAAGTAAATATCAGATGTGATATATGACTGTTATTTATTATTTAAATATCTTCTCTAAATATTATTTAAATCATTTAAAACAAATATTAATTACATTTTTTTTTTGTATTTAGAAGAACATAGAATCCTCTATAAAATTATTCACATAATTTTTACTTTCCAGAGCATTTATAACATAATTACTTGTGTAAATGTTAAACCTAATGTTTTGAGTTTTATTAAAATATTATTCTACTTCTTCATCACTCTTACAAACCGGTTTCCAAAGAGCAGTTGGTAGAGTATTGTTAGAACACTTAACGATGGAAAATTTCCAATGGTAGAAATTTTCTGAATTATATGATCCTCCCAACTAAAATTGATAGTCTTTTCTAATTAATTAATTTAAAGTTACACAGAAATTATTTTGTATTTACAGAATTGAAGCTATTTATTTATTATATTGGTAAAATTTTTTGAATAAAATTAATTACGTAGGGCAAAGAAATTATTAGAAGTTAAATCTATAGAATTATTCTGTCCAATTAACTTCATATTGAGGTAGCTGAGACCAATGTTCTGGAGTACAAGGTTCTAGTTAAGTTGGGTACTTATATTAATATTTCGTGTAAGATATGTTGTTCAAAAAAATATTTAAAAAATAAATAATTAGTTAGTTATTTACTAAATTTCTAATTTTAGTTCCATTTTTTAATGTGATGTAATTTCTAGTTTCAAAAGAAATATTAAGATAAGGATTTTCCAAGAAATTCTTTTGGCCTATTTAAACAGCAAACATAAAATTTTTAGCGTTGAGAGTAACAACAGGTGGATCTGTATAGAACTATTTGTTAGTAGTAGCAATAACATTTTCTAAATAATAAGAATAAATAATTAATTAATTAAAGAACTAAAGTCTTGAAAAATTAACACATAAATTTATTTTTTCATTTTATACCAGAAATTATAATTTATTTTTAACCATTAAAATTAATAAATTTAAGTTAATTTAACAAAGTAAATATTTTAATTTGTATGTATTAATTTGGTATCATATTTTTAATTTTGAATATTTAATTAAAGACCATTTTAATCAACTTATTATAATAACTTTTTGTTTGAATCATATATCTGTAATATAAAAAAAGGAATTTTAATATTCACCTCTGTTTAGAAATGAGAAAATCTATGTTTTTAAAATAATATATTTATTTATATCTTATTTATTAGCATAATTCATTAATTTACACTACTCCAAAAGAAGATCCCTAAAAACGCAAAAAAACTTAAACTCATGAACCCACCAAAGGTCGTTTTAAAAATGCTGTCCTTTTGATAGTTTAGACCTACTTCAGAACCAAATATGTCAAATTTTGCAAAAGATTTTGTAACAAAATTAGTCATTTACTTTTAATTTCAAAATTTTATGATTTTTTAATCTAATTGATTTAAAATAAATATTCAAAAAAGCAAGCAAGCTGATTTTTTAAAGCAAATATTATAATTCAAATTTAAAAATCATCAAATCTATCAATATATTTAAATTACAGTCAAAAATATGAAATTTATATTTAAATTCAATAATATTTAATCAGCACAAAAATAACTTTCATAATTTAATTAGTAATATGCTTGGTTATATAAAAATATCTACGAAAAAAATTTATTTTTGATTTTTATTTACCTTAAAACATTCTTAATGTGTAATTCTTAATAGATATTACCCAAAATATTAGTAAGACTTTTAATAAAAAAATATTAAGAGCATATTTACAAAACTTTTAAATTTTTTTATAGAAAATATACAGTATTTATTTGATTTTTATTCTTCTTAACAAATTTTCTTTTTTAAATGTCAAAATTAATTAATATATTTGAGCTAAATACTTGGGTTGGAACAAACAATTTGAACAATTTTTTTTAATTTAAGCTTTTATAATTTATTTATTTAGCTAATTAATTAATTATTTATTGAAATTATTTTTAATATTTTTCTCATTAATAATTTGAGAAGAATCCAAGCTTTCTTTCTGTTGAAGGGAGAGATCCTATTTAATCTGTAAATATAAACCTTTTACTATTTAAATCTGCTTATTCTTACTGTTAAAGTTTGTCGTCTTAGCACATTTTTAAAGTTAAATTCTACTTTTAGTTTACTTTGCTTTTGTTTGCTAACCTTTTAAATAAGTGATAACTATAAATATTTAATGTTTTTAAAGAAAATTAAATCTTACATTGTAGAGATCTCAAATATTTTAGACAGTTCATCACCAAGTAGTTCTATTAGCTTTCTATTGAACCTTCAATTAAAAATTATTAAATTATATTTCATAATAGTAGTTAATAAATAAATATTACTTGCTGTTTTATCCTTCTTCTATAAGCTTTTCATAAGCGTTATAAAGCATGTTATAGGTGTTTAGTGTGTTGTATTTTTCCATTTTAGATATGAGAGGTTTTTTAAATTTCTGTGCAGCTTTTTGCACTAAAGAAGCTACTTTTATGCTTATATTTAGCTTTTTTTATTGCTGTTAATTAACCTTAAGTGATTTTTGTTAGTTTAATTTTAATAAAGAGTCTCTTTTAATATTTTCTTTTAGTTTTTCTTCTATTTCTGCTCTTGTAAGATTTTATTCTTCTTTTTCAATAGAAATTACTGGCTTTGGGAAGAAATTGAAAAGAATTTCTTAGTTTTTATCCAAAAATAGTTTTTTAAATTTTTCAATCTCCTTTATTTTATTCATGATTGTAAAGATATCTAAATCTTATTTCATTTTTTCATTAGCCTTATCTAAAAGTAAAACTTATTCAGTCTTAAAGAATTTATGACAAGTCATTTTATATAGGAAGTATTTAAAAGTCATTTAGAGAGTAGCTTGTTTTTTGACTAAGAATTCAAATTCTTTTGAAAGGAATTATTTTTAATTTTTATATCCAAGTCCATGTAAAAGAATATTGTTTTAAGAAACAAATTTAGATTTTGGAGTATCTAGCTTATTTTAAAGCGTATTCATCTTACTAAATACTTAATTATAAGTAATCTGTATATTCTCCGAAGAAATCGCATCTTAGTTAAAGTGCTAATTGCTTTCAACCTACCTATCTATTTAGCTTGATTGCTGTTGTTAGTGATAATCTTTTAATTCTTATTTTTGATCTTTAATTATCTGATTACTTTCTGTGCTTAATATTTAGTTTTCATTTTTTAAAGTGGGTTCTGACTAAAATATATTTTTTTTCTATATTTCTAAAGGAGTTTCAGGGATTATACTATCATCATTAACAATTTTACATTCAATTTAATTTGCAGGAGTAAGTTTATTATATGGGGGTTAATTTTCTAATTGCTATTATTATATTTCTTCATTTTTTTAGTTAGTTTAGACAGCTTTATCCTAACCAATAATCTATATTTAATTTATAGATATCTCTTCTTCTACTACTACTTCAGTCTATTCTTCAGTTTTAATTAATTGCTATTTTTGATTATAGCAAGATTTTTTTGGTTATTGATAATTGAACTATTACTATTCAATTTGCAGTTTTCTTTAGAGTATGATTGCTTTTAACTCATCTAATGGTAATAGTCCACCATCTTCTCTATTTATTTGCTTTTTATTAGTTAGATTCATATCTATTTCCTACTGACTTTCCTTTATTTTGTCTTAGTTTTCTAAATCTATTATTTCTGTTAATACTGTTTATTTATTGTTATTTGATTTCATCTCTTATTCATTTCTATGAGATCTGCCTTTCTCTATACTGTATTAATTACGCTTTCCATTTATTTTTGTGTTATCAAATGAAATTTGTTAACTTTCTTTGTTTGTTTTTTTGCTCTAGAATTAAAAGTCATAAATTCTATTAGCCAATGATATTGCGTATATGTATTCATTATAATAATTTACTATTAAAAATAATAATAATTGAAATTATTTTTCTGTAAAAAATATCAAATAAAATATAAAAATATCAAATATTTTCTTTATTTCTACTAATTTTTACCTAAAATCGCTGTTACTAAAATAAATATTTGAGCGAACCCTCCAATGTAAGAGATAATCTAACTAATTTTTTGAAATGCCCTGTTTGTTCGATAAACAAAAGGATCTTTTCTGATAAAGAAATCGGCATATGAATTTCCAATCTACCCAAAGACATATTATGGTCTATAGTTACCATTCTGAAAAGATATAATTGTTTCGTTTGTTAGGCTAGGAAAAGGAAGCAGACTTTGATCAGTTTGGATAAGGTTTTCACTAAAGTAAATATCAGAAGTTATGTATGACTATTTTGAAAAAATACTTTTTAATATAACAATTCCTCATAAATAAATAAATTACATTCTTATTTTGTATCTAAAAAAAAATAGAATCTTCAATGTAATTACTCACATAATTCTTACTATCGAGTGCATTTATAACAAAATTACTTGTGTAAATGTTGAATCTGATATTTTGAGTTTTGTTAAAATACGTCTATATTTATTCATCGCTCTAACAAACAGGTCTCCAAAGAGCTGTTGGCAGGGTATTATTAGAGCATTTTGTAATAGAGAATTTCCAATGATAAAAATGCTCTGAATTATAAGATCCTCCCAACAAAAACTGATAGTCTTTTCTATTTAATTAATTTTTAAGTTACTCATAAATTTATTTGTGTTTATTTATTTATTGTTTTTTTTCAAAAACTTCTTCTAAAAAATAAATAATTACGTTGGGCAAAGAAATTATTTAAAGTTAAATCTGTAAAAGGAGTCTGTCCAATTGACACCATATTAAGGCAGTTGAGACCAGTGCTCTGGAGTACATGGTTCTAGTTACGTAGGATACTAAATTAATTTATTTTTAAATAATAAGTTGTTTTGTAATAATTCCATAAATTGTTACAAGATTTCTAATTTTTGTCCCATTTTACAAAGTTACATAATCTCTTGTCTCGAATGTGACATTTAGGTAGGGATTTTATAAAAAATTATCTTAACTTATTTAAACAGCAAACATAAAATTCTTAGCATTTAGTGTTACAACAGGAGGATCCAAGTAGAACTGTTTATTTGTGATAGCAAGAACATTTTCTAATCAAATAATTAAATTTCATTAAAAAATTGAAAATTTACTAGTAAATTGATTGTTTAATGTCATGCATTAATTTTTTAAATTTTAGTAACCTTTAAAATTAATTAATTTTTGGTTCAACCAAATCAATATTTTATTGAACAAAATATCTTTGTATGAAACTCACTTTTATAATAAAATTTCTTTTTATCTTTATTTGTTTTCTCTGATTTTATTTAGTCTTTCATTTTTCAAATGATATATCCGAAACATTTCAACGATAATTGTAATAAGCATAAATTTTTACCTTTGTTTAGAAATGAGAAAATCTAAATTATATTAAAATAAAAATAGTTTTTCCTTGTTTTAAACAAAATTTATTTTATTTACGCTGTTCCAAAAGAAGATCCCTAAGAATACAAAAAAACCTAAACTCATGAATCCTCCAAATGTTGTTTTGAATATGTTATCTTTTTAATAGTTTAGTCCTACTTCAGAACCAAATATGTCAAATTTTGCAAAACTTTTTACGATGAAGTTAGTCATTTACTTTTTTTTTTAATTTTAATGATTAATATTGTTAATTAATCATTTATAAATGAAAAACTTAAGCTTTTATTTCATCATTTTTTTCTGCTCAAAAAATATATTAAATCAAGCAAAAAAATAGGAGATAAAAACAAACGTGCAAAAATATAATTTTTACTTCAATTTTAATTAATTGTTTGCTTGAATTTACAAAAATATCAATGGCTAATATTCTTTGTTAATTAATTAAATTATTTGAGTACTTGAAAAGTGTAATTTTATCAAAAAAAATAGTAAAAATTCATTATGGAAAAATCAAAAAAGCAATACAAAACTTACATTAATTTTTAAACAAAAGATAATATAATTTTAATTAATAAATTTAATATCTAAAAATATATTTATCTTTTCAAGTTATTAGTAAATTAATACATGCAAACAAAAGGTTTACGAAAGTTAAGATATTTTTTATCAAAATATATCAGAACGAATTAGAAAAATTTTTAAATTTAAATTTATAAATTTTTCTAGTAATGATGATCAATAATTATTGAACTAAATATAGTTTCTATTTTAATTAATCATTTTCTGTTTATTTGAAAATAAAATACAATAAATTTGTTTAAAATTATAATAATATTTAATAAAAATGTTACAAATTAATAAATAAAATAAATTTATTTCTTTATTTTGATCATAAACATATCATTTATATCTTATTTATTTAGAAGCACAAACATATCTAATTAAAAAATATGAATAAAAAAATTTAAATTAATTAAGTGAAATTAATTTAGTTTAAAGCAAAGAAAAAGACTTTCATTATAAACATTTATTTTATTTCATTTAGTTATATAAACTCAAAATTTGTATAGAAACAGCATCTTTTTTGAGTTTATTTAACCAAAATCAAATAAAAATAATTGATATGAATCAAAGTTTAAAATTAATCTGAGAAAATCTAAGATAATAAACTGGATTTATCAATAAGATAACCTACTTAAAAATATTTCTTTTAAATATCAGAGATTATGACCTAGTCCAATATCTGTTATCACCAAGAGACCCTTACTTTTCTCGACAGATACACAATACCACTATAACCAAAAATAACTATCCATGGTAAACCTAATCCTCAGTAACCCTTATATCCCTACCCAAAGATTTTCACATTATCAAACATTTACAATAGTTTAAAAAATGTTACTTTTAATTAGAGTTGAATGCCTTTTTAATCTTGGATAGGCCATCTATACTAATTAATATTTAATTAAAAGAAATTTAGATAAATTTTTAGATGAAAAAAAAAAGATTAAATTTTGAAAATCTTTGTAAATTAAATCTTTGATTAAACATTTTTAATTTTTTTTGTTTGTCTGTTTAGGTTCAAAACAAACCTATTTCGATACCTTTATTTATTATTTTAATTTATAAATTAATATTTACTATTCTAACCAATATTTATTTTCGACTAGAGAAATAATTATTCAAGAATAGCAATAAATGAGATTTTAATATATATAAAATACTCCCCTCATTAGTTAATTGACTAAAACAGAAAAATCTACTAAATAAAAATAATTATATTCAAAATTAAGTACTTTGATTACAACATTTTTTTCAACATAAATATACCAAACTCTAATTCTTATTATATATTTTAGGATACATTTTCAATATTAATATTAATATTTTAAAACAAATGTTTCACTAAGTTTTTTATAATATATTTTCTTCCTAAAAGCAAATTTATAAATTAATATTTGATAATTATAAAAATTTACTGTTTATTTTATCTAAATTAATTTGAAATAAAAGTAGATTTATTTTTTTTAATAAATTTATTTATAATTAATTTTTATAAATTGCTATTCAACATTTTTGAAATAATAAAAATAAATGAAACCATAGAATATTTATTTTGAAGATCTAGAAGAAGTGAATATTTATTTTATTATTTATATTCTTTAAATTTATTTTTGCTAATAAAAAAAGTTTTTAAGCTCTTCTCTTTAGTCTAATTAGAGTATCCATATTGTTCTGAGGTTTATCTAATTTATTAAGACTATTTTTACTATTATTTATTACTATTTTATATTTAATTTTCAAATTATTTACATATTATTTTTTAAATAAAATTCTCATTAATATTCATTCATTTTTATTTATAAAACATTTTTTAATTATTTTGACTTAATTAATTTTCACACAATTTTTATTTTTACTTTTATTTTTAATTAACTATTCATTTTTTAATACTTTTATTTTATCTCCAATATTTAAAAAGGAGTAGTAATATTCGTGCAATTCGTGCATCAAGCTTAGGTTCTCATTTAGCAAACTGCACTAATCTCTCAAATTTGATACTTTGTCTTATGTAAAACAGTTTATTTATTTTGAATTCTTGGTATTTTTTTAATATAAAAATGAATTTAAAACAATATAACTAGCTATTTTAATTTAGTTCATTGTTTTTATTTAACTTATTTTTCTTATTTTATTCTGATTGAATTTTATTTTTCTTTATTTGTTTATTTGTTAAAAAAAAATCATTTTTTCATTTTAAACTTTTTCCTATATTATTGATTAATTAGTTCGTTCGTTTCTTATTAATTGATATTTTTCTTGATTTACTTTTTATCCAACTAATTAGTTCTTTATTTTCTCTTTAATATTTATAAAGTAACAATCAAATGGGTGATGAAGGTGTATCAAGTTTAGGTTTTGGTTTAGGAAAGTGCATTAATCTCTCAGATTTGACTCTTGAACTTTCGTAAAAATAATTTATGTGTTTTGGATTCTGATATTTTTAATATAAAAATTAACTTAAAACAACAAAACTAACTATTTTATTTTATTTATTTATTTGCTTTTTATTGATTCATTTTTCTTATTTTTATTCCTCTTGTGTTTTTTTTCTTTCTTTGCTGATTTAACTCATTTTTAATTTTCAACTTCTGATATTATTACAAATTGTTTTAATTTTTATCATTTCATATTTTTTCTTCATTTTGTTCTAAGTAACTAATTAACTATATATTTTTTCTTCAATATTTAAATAGAGAAAATTAAATTGGTGCAATTGGTGCATCAGGCTTATGTTCTGGTTTAGGAAAATGCTCTAATCTCTAGAATTTGACACTTCAACTTCAGTAAAAATATTTAATTTGTTTCGGATTGTGATATTTTTTAATGTTAAAATGAATTTAAAACAAATAAACTCTTTAAATTTATTTATTTCTTTTTTTATTCACTTTTGCTGATATTATAAATTAATTTATTTCTTATTATTTGATATTTTTCTTAATTTTTTCCTTCTAATTTACTTATTAACTATATCAACATTTATAAAGGCGAAATCAAATTGGCGAAGAAGGTGTATCAGACTTATGTTTTGGTTTAGGATAGTGCACTAATCTCTAAAATTTGGCACTACATCTTGAGTAAAAACAGTTTATTTGTTTTATATTCTGATATTTGTCAATGATAAATGAATTTAAATCAATCTAGCTCTAATTTATTAATAGCTTTTTATTTAATTAATTTTTCTTTTTTTCTTATTTTAATTATGTTTTTTTTATTTTTTCTATGTTAATTTAACTCATTAGTTAGTTTTCAACTTTTACTATTTTTATTTATTAATTTCTAATTGTTTAATATTATTATTATTTTTTAAACGAATTAACTAAATATTTTTATTTAATATTTAAAAAGGTCTAATAAAATTGGCCCAAAGGGTGCATCATTTTTAGGTTCTGGTTTAGGAAAATGCGCTAATCTCTCTAAATTGACACTTTATCTTTAGTAAAAACAGTTTATTTTTATAATTTTAAATATAAAAATGTATATAAAACAATTTAAATAACTATTTTAATTTCGTTATTGCTTTTTATTTCATTTATTTTTCTTTTCATATTTTATTTTATTTGTGTTTTTTTCACTTCTTTCTCACTTATTAACAATATATTGTTTAACCAACACTTAAAAAGTAACAATAATATTGGTAATGAAGGGTCAGCAGGCTTAGGTACTGGCTTAGGAAATAGCTCTAATCTCTCAAGCTTGATACTTAAAATGAAGTAAAAACTGTTTATTTGTTTAGGATTGTGATATTTTTTAAAATAAAAATGATTTTAAAACAAAATAAATAATTCTTTTTATGTATGTATTGGTTTTTTATTTGATTTATTTTTCTTTTTCAACTTTTGCTTTTATTTTTAATTCATTAATTAATTTCATATTATTTCGTTCTAACTTTCTACAATATTTAAAAAGAGATAATAATATTGGTGCAATTGGTATAAGTAGTTTAGGTTATGGCTTGGGAAAATGCAATAAACTCTCATATTTTGAACTTTCTCTTGAGTAAAAACAGTTTATTTGCTTTTGATTGAGATATTTTTTAATATAATAATTTTTGAAAACAATAAAACTAAATTTTTAAATTTATTTATTTATTTTTCTTTTTATTTATCTAAAATTTTTTGTCTTCTTTCTTTGCTTGTTATTTATTTAACATATTTTTTTATTTTCAACCTTTTTTTATTTCTAATTTATTAATTATTTATTATTTAATATTTTTTCTTAATTTAAAAAGGGGTAATATTATTTGTGCAACTGGTGCATCAGGCATAGGTTCTGGTTTAGCAAAATGCACTACCCTTTCAAATTTAATACTTTATCTTAGGTAAAAACAGTTTATTTGTTTTGAATTGTGATATTTTTTTATATAAAAATGAATTTAGTAATTAATAAATTTATTTTTTAATATTTCATATTTTTTCTTCATTTTTTACTTCTAATTTACTAATTAACTTATATTTTTTCTTAAATATATAAAAAGGAGTAGTAATATTGGTGGAAATAGTGTATCAGGCTTAGGTTCTGGTTTAGCAAATTGCACTAATCTTTCAAATTTGACAATTTATTTTGAGTAAAAACATTAATTTTTTTTTTTTTATGATACTTTTTTAATATAAAAATGAATTTAAAATAATATATCTAACTTTTTTAATTTAATTATTAATTATCTATTTATTTGATTTATTTTTTTTTTATTCTGGTTGTGTTTTTTTTCTTTCTTTGTTTCTTTGTTAATTTATCTCGCTTTTTCTTTTTCAATTTTTGTTTTTTTTATTAATAAATTTATTTTTTATTATCTTTCTTCGTTTTTTCACATTAATTATTAACTAATTAATAATATATTTTTCCTTTAATACTTAAAAAGGTCTAATTAAATTGGCGATGAAGGTCTATCATACTTAGGTTATGGTTTAGGAAAATGCACTAATCTCACAAATTTGACACTTTATCTTGAGTAAAAACAGTTTATTTTTTATTTTTGGATTCTGATATTTTTTAATATATAATTGAATGAAATAATATAAATAATTTTTTTAATTTATTTATTAGCTTTTTATTTGATTTATTTTTCTGTTTTTATTTATTTGTTTTATTTTATTTTTTATTTGTTTGTTTGTTAATTACACTCATTTTTTCTTTATCAATTTTTGTTTTTATTATTAATAAAGTAATTATTCTTTTATTATTTCATATTATTTCTTCATTTTATCCTTCAAATATAACTAATTGACAATATATTTTTTCTTCAATTTTTAAAAAGGGCCAATAATATTGGAGGTGATGCAGGCTTTGGTTCTGGTTTAGCAAATTGCACTAATCTCTCAAATTTGACACTTTGTATGAGGTAAAAACAGTTTACTTGTTTTAATTTCGATTTTTTTGATATAAAAAATGAATTTAAAACAGTATTACTCTTTGAATTTATTTTTAAACTTTATTCTGACTACGTTTTCTTATATTTTCCTTTTTTTATTTGCTAATTCAACTCCTTTTATCATTTTTTTTTGCTTTTATTATTGATTAATTCGTTTCTTATTACCATATTACCTTTTCCCTCGACTCTCATTTCTCATAAAAAAGGAATGAGGTATTAAGATTTTTAGTAAAAATCAAAAGTGAAAGATAAAAGAGGTATTTAAATATCAAAAAAACATTATATTAAACATGAAAAAACATAATTATTATTAAAAATAATTTGTAATATCGCCTTAAAGCTGTGTATCAAGCTTAGGTTCTGGTTTAGGAAAGTGTACTAAACTCTCTAATTTGACACTTCATCTTGAGTAAAAAACAATTTATTTGTTTATGATTTTGATATATTTTATTTATTTGATTTTATTTATTCTGCTTATGTTTTCTTATTTTTTTCTTTGTTTATATGCTTGATTGTTAATTTAACTCATTTTTTCATTTTTAAAATTTACTTTTACCATTAAATGATTTGTTTTTTATTATTTTATTTTTTATTTTTTCTTCATTATTTCTATCTATCTAACTAACAAATTAAATATTTATTTTTTCTTCAATATTTAAAAAGTAACAATAAAATTAGTGCAACTGGTGGATCAAGCTTAGGCTCTGGTTTAAGAAAGTGTGCTAATCTTTCAAATTTGACACTTTATCTTGAGTAAAAACAATACTACTTAGAATTGTTATATTCTTTAATATAAAAATGGATTTAAAACAAAATAACTGACTAGCTAATATAATTTATTTATTTTTTCATATTTGATTTAATTTTCCTTTTTTTTTCTGCTTGTATTTTCTTATTTTTTTCTTTCTTTCTTAATTTAACTTATGATTTTATTTTTAACTTTTTCTTTCATTATTAATTAATTTTTTATTATTTCTTATGTTTTTTCATTTTTTCCTTCTAACTAAGTCATAAACTTTATTATTTTTCTTTAATATCTAAAAAGTAACAATAAAATTGGTCAAACTGGTGCATCAGGTTTAGGTTCTTGTCTAGGAAAGTGTACTCATCTCTCAAATTTAACACTTCATCTTCAGTAAAAAACAGTTTATTTATTTTTGATTGTGATATATTTTATTATAAAAATAAATATAAATCAATTTAATTATTTGAATTTATTTATGAGCTTTTTATTCTATTTATTTTTTAATTCCTATCTTAATCTAACTCATTTTTCATTTCAAACATTTAAATTTATTTTATGAATTTATTTCATATTATTTCATTTCTATTCTTTCTTCATTTTTTCCATTTAAATAAATAATTACCTAAATTGTTTTTCTTCAATCTTTAAAAAGTAACAATAAAATTGGTGATGAAGGAGTATCAGGTTTAGGTTCTGGTCTAGGGAAGTGTACTAATCTCTAAAATTTAACACTTAAACTATCGTAAAAACAGTTTATTAATTTTGGATTCTGATATTTATTAATATAAAAATAAATTTAAATCAATATAACTCTTTTAATTTATTTTCTTTTTTGTAATATTGCTTGATTTTTTTATTTTTTCTTTCTTTGTTTGATTGCTAATTAACTCATTTTTTATTTTCAAATTCTTTTTTTTAATTGCTTCATATCTTATTATTTCATTTTATTTCTTTATTTTTTTACTCTAAATAGCTGATTAACTAAATATTTTTTCTTCATTATTTAAAAAGGAAAAATTAAATTGATGCAAATGGTACATCAGGTTTATGTTCTGGTTTAGGAAAGTGCACTAATCTCTCAAATTTAACACTTCATCTTAAGTAAAAACAGTTTATTTGTTTTAGATAGTGATATTTTTAATATACAAATTAAAAAACTTTTTTAATTTATTTTATTTATAATCTTTTTATTTGATTTTTTATTATTCTAAAGTTTTTTATTATTTTCTTGTTAGCTAATTTAACTCATTTTTTCATTTTTTATTAATTCATTTCATATTTTTTCTTCATTTTTTCCTCCTAACAAATAAATCAACTCTTTATTTTTTCACCAATATTTAAAAAGGGGTAATAATATTGGTGCAGCTGGTAAATTTGGCTTATGTTCTGGTTTAGGAAAGTGCACTAAACTCTCCAATTTGGCACTTTATCTTTAGTAAAACAGTTTATCTTTTTGGATTCTGATATTTTTGAATATAAAATTAGATTTAAAGCAATAAAAATAATTAACTCTTTCTATAGATTTATTATCTTTTTATTTTATTTATTTTTACTATTTTTTTATTGTGCTAATTTTATTATTTATTGATTTAGAATATAATTTTTTAATTTAAAAACTTTATTCAATTTATTTGTAGTTATTTACACTAATTCCTATTAATAGGTATTAAAAAGACAATTAAACTTAATAACTAATATTAAAGTGTATCAAATCAAAAAGATTAGTTAAATTTCTAGTAAGTTTTTGTTGGTGATAAAAATGTGGCGAAAAACTGATGAATAAAAATAAAAATATTTGAATAATATAATATAAAATGTTTTATTTTATATATTTTGTAATTGGATAATTAAAAAAAATAGATATTTATTATGTTTTAGAAAAAAGTGAAAAATCTAGCCCTCTAAGTAAAATGCCTGGAGAAGAAAAGTTAGTATGTTAAATATCAATTTCGAATTTATTGGCTATAAATGCCCCCATTTATTATATCTAGATAAAAACAGTTTATTTGATTTGATTGTGATATTTTTAATAAAATAAATTTAAAACAATATAACTTTTTTAATTTGTTTATTTGATATTTTTTTTCTCTCATTTCCTTTATTGCTAATTTAACTATTTTTTTATTTTTCAACTTTCACTTTTATTATTAATTAATTAATTCCCTTCTTATTATTTCATTTCATATTTTATCTTGATTTTTCATTATTGATTTTTAAATCCTACTTTTTTTCGATTATCGATACTTCAATCGTTTGTTTTTTCAATCATAGATATTTAAATCCTCTTAATTTCTAATTATCAATTATCATAAAAAGATTCTCTAATCGATATGTATCGATTAAGATCACTGAATGAAACGATCAAATTGTTTTTTCAAAAGTTTTTCTTGGGAAATTTTCCAAGCGGTTTTGGAAAAAGTAATTTATGTGTTAGACTGACAGAATAATTATGAGATGATAATTACTTAGTTTTTTGCTTTACCAATATTAGCTGTGATAACTTGAGAAAATTAGGTATCAAGAATATTTAGACTGATAAAAAACCACAAATAAATATAAAAATATATTCGAATTATATATAATAAGATTTATTTTTATATATTTTGTATAGGATAACTTAATCTAAAATATAGATAGAAAGATTTATTTTTATAATAATAATTTCAATATTTTGGTAAATTAATAGATTACTTATTAAACAAAACAAAATTTAAGAATTAAATTTACTTAAGTAAAGTAACAGAACTTTTAGAGTAATTTTTAATCAAATAATTTTATAAAGAGGGTTTTTAGTTTTAAATTCATGCAATGTATGTAAGTTTATGTTTGTATAAATAAATTTTAACTATTTTTATTGACAATATTAATTAATCAAAATTCCAAAAAAGCTAAATTATTTAAATTTAACTTTAAAAATATAAAATATAAATTTATTACTTATAGTTTTATAAAATAAATTCTAAACTATTTATTCATTATTAGCTTTAATAAGAGCCTAATTTTCTTTCAGTTGAAGGTATTGAAGTTATTTATTCAGAGAAAATCTTTCTTTTGTTATTTAAATCTACTAACTCGATTTATTATTAAATCTTATTTTAATGTATCATTTATGTAATATTCTACTT
This sequence comes from Tetrahymena thermophila SB210, assembly GCF_000189635.1. Classification (NCBI taxonomy): domain Eukaryota; phylum Ciliophora; class Oligohymenophorea; order Hymenostomatida; family Tetrahymenidae; genus Tetrahymena; species Tetrahymena thermophila. The sequence continues at coordinate 89,260 of NW_002476172.1, read as the reverse complement.
TTAATTTACTTTTCCTTTGTTAGCCAACGTTTTATATAAAATTTAAAAAATTAATTTAGATACTTTTGATAAAAAAATTTACATTGTGGAGATCTCAAATATATTTTACAACTCATCACCAAGAAGTTCTATTAATTTTTTATTCAACCTAAAAAATAAATTAAATTTTAATTATAATATTTTATTGAGTGAATATTTTACTAGCTGTTTTATCCATCAGCAATAAGCTATTCATATGCAGTGTAGAGCATATTGTAAGTGTTAAGTGTTTTATATTCATTTACCTTAGAGATTAAAGGTTTTTTAAATTTAGTGGCAGCCTTTTGTACTATTGCTGCTATTCTTATACTTATATTTAGCTTTTTTTATTTGTATTAACTCATCCTATGAGTTCTTACATTCTATTAAGAGTCTTTCATTTTACTTTCTTTTAATTATTCTTCTATATCTGCCCTTGTTAGATTTTCTTCTTCGTTTTACACAGAAATCACAGGTTTAGGGAAGAAATTAAAAAGAATTTATTAGTTTTTGTCTAAAAATAGCTTTTTAAATTTCTCAATTTCCTTTATTCTATTGACGATTGTAAATATATCCAAATCTTTTTTCATCTATTAATTGACTTTATCTAATAGTAAAACTTATTCGGTCTTGAAAAACTTTTGGCATGTAAGTTTATATAAAAAGTATTTAAAAGTCATTTTAAGAGTAGATTGCTTTCTGAGCAAAAATTCAAACTCTTTTTAGAGGAATTACTTTTAGTTTTAAAATCCAAGACCATGCAAGAGAATATTATTTTATGAAAAGAATTTAGATTTTGGGGTATCTTTTGCTAAATTGCTATTGGGTGTGTTTATAATGTTTGAATTTTAATTGTAAGTAAATTATATATTTTCGCAAGAATTCACGTCTTAGTTCAAAGTTTAAATCTTTAAAACTTATTTAATATTACTATTTGGCTGTTCTTAAAAGCTGCTTTTAAACTCATATTAATCTAACTAGGTAGTTTGTCTTGTATTTTCAACAATATTTGTCATTTTATCTTCATTTTTTGTATTAATGTCTTTTAATGAAAATAAATCTCTTTTCTCAATTTCCAAAGGACTATCAGGATGAATACTTTCATTCATTATATTTTTAGATTCAATCCTATGTGCAGGAGAAACTTAGTGTTCGTTATGAATTTTAATATCATATGTAGGTTAAATATCATCAATTTTTTTAATTATTGAGTCTTTATCCTTATCAATAATCTATACTTAATTTATAGTTACCTCTTATTACTCGTACACAGTATCTTCTTCAGTTTTAATTAATTGTTTTTTTTGATTCAAAGCAGATAATTTATGATTTTACTATTACTATTCAAGTTATAGTTTTCTTAATAGTATAATTGCTTTCAACTCATCGAAAGGTAGCAACCCATCATCTTCTCTTTTAATTATCTTTTTTTAGTTTTTGTTAGCTATATTAATCTCCATTTTCTATTAGCCATCCTTTTTAATGCCTTACTTTTCTAAATCAAGCTAGTCTGTTTGAACAATCTAATTGTGATTTGATTTCGTCTCAAAAGAATTCTTTTTAGTTATGCTTTCAAATCTACTTGGCTTATATTATCCGTCGCTTTTGCGATTATCATTATTTTATGACACAGGTTAAGTTTATTTACTCTTTTTTCCTTAATTGCTTGAAAATTAAAAGTCATATATTTTATTGGCCAATGATATTGTACAAACGTATTCATTGTACTAATTAACTATTTTAAATAAAATTATTTTAATAAATCATCTCTTTATTTTATTTTTTATAAAATATTTTTTACCTAAAATAGCTGTAACTAAAATAAAAATCTGAGCGAATCCTCCAATGTAAGAAATAATCTAGCTAATTTTTTGAAAACTTCTATTTGTCTTGTAAACAAAAGGATCTTTTCTGATAAAAAAATCTGCAAATACATCTCCAACCTACCCAAATGTGTATTAAGGTCTAAAGTTTCCTGCTTGAAAATTTACAATAGTTTCATTTAATATACTAGGAAAAGGTAGCAGACTTTGGTCAGTTTCGATAACATTTTCGCTAAAGTAAATATCTGATGTAATGTATGACTAATAATTCATAATAAATTTCTTTCATTTTAATGTTTTTCAAATAAATAAACAAAGGAGGAAAGAAAGAAAGAAATAAATAAATAAATTGATTGATTACATTTTTATTTTGTATTTAAAAGAAGAGAGAATCTTCAACATAGCTATTTACATAATTTTTGCTTTCCAGAGCATTAATAACGAAATTGCTAGTATATAATTTAAATCTAATATTTGGAGTCTTATTGAAATATGTTTCAAATTGTTAATTGCTCTTGCAAGTAGGCCTCCAAAGAGCGCTTGGAAGAGTATTGTTTTAACATTTAGTGACAGAAAACCTCCAATGATAGAAGTTTTTTGAAATGAATGTCCCTCCTAAGATAAATTCATAATCTTTTCTATATTATTTGAAGGTTACATATTAATTTATTCATTATTTTGCTTTTAAGAGCTTATTTTTTAGTAATTCTAAAATAATTACGTAGGACAAAGAAATTGTTCCAGACCGTTTTTGTAGAATGCCTCTGTCCAATTAAATCCATTTTTAGGCAATTAAGACCAATGCTCTGGTGTACATGGTTCTAGTTAAGTAGGATACTTTTTTAATTAGTTTTAGAGTTGATATGTATTTATTAATATTGCAAATAGTTAATTACAATCTTTTTTATTCTTGTTCCGTTGGGAAAAGTAACAAAATCTCTTGTTTCAAAAGTGATATTCAGATAGGGACTTTAAATGAAATCATCTTAGCTAATTTAAACAGCAAACATAAAATTTCTTGGGTTAAGAGCAACTGTAGGTGGATCTGAAGAGAACTACTTATTCGTGGTGGCAAAAACGTTTTCTTATCAAATAAAATAATATTAAAAATTCGCTAAATTTACTAGTAAATTTTTAGTTTAAATATCTCAAATTTAAATTAAATTTCAGAAAGTAACCTTAGAAAAAAAAATTAATATTTTCCAGTTTATTTCACCCAAATCAAATGTTGTTTACTGTATCAAATTTAATTAAAAACATAAACTTTTATAATAATATAGAATCTTAACATTGGTCTTTTTGGATTTTTTTTTGGTGTTTATATTTTGTTTGATTTATCTCTTAAACGATCTTTCTAAAAACTCACAATAAAGGCAGTATCAAAAATCAGTATTTATTTATTTACCTTTGTACAGAAATGAGAAAATCTAATTTTAAAAAATATCAAATTTTACTTTTTTTCAAAGTAACAAAACATTTAAATTACGCTCTCCCAAAAGAATACTCCTAAGAATGCAAAAAAACCTAAAGTCATAAATCCTCCAAATGTTGTCTTGAATATGTTATCTTTTTAATAATTCAGTCCTACCTCAGAACCAAAAATATCAAATTTTGCAAACGTTTTTGTAATATAATTTGTCATTTACTTTTCTTTTAATAGTTTAATTATTTTTTTTATAAATTATAATTTAAATGGATAGTATTTAAAAATACTTAATAATAATATGTAAGAAGAAATATTATCAATATAAACCAGAAAAAATCTACTTAATTTAAAATAATTAGATCTAGTTAAGTTCAGTTTTTTTTGATAATTTTGTATACTTCTTGGTAATACTAAAAATATTGGATATACCGTAAATCCTCATAAATTATCACCAGTAAACATAAATTTTCACCATATTTTCTGAATATTTATTCACCATATAGTACTCCTAAAGTTTTGGGGTGGCTGGTGAGAATTAATGAGGATTTAAGGTAATTAATTTATCCTATTGTGTATTTTTTTTAAAATATGCAAGAAAATCTAATTAAAATTTTTTTAACTTCTTAATAGAATATCTTCGTTAATCCGTCTGATATTTTCTTTTTCAAATAAGAAAAATATCTAATTCAAAACCAATCATTCAAAAATTAGCATTCAATTTATTAAATAATAATTTCAGAAATCTTATCAAAAAAATAGGATATAAATAAAAAGAAAAAAAACATTCTAGCTTTAATTAATTTTTTCTAGTAAATAGTAAATGCAAAGTATTAACCTTAAAATATTCTTATAGAATGCATGATTATTTAATCAAGAGTAAGCTCGCATAGTAATAACATGAATATTTTTAAATATTAAGTCAAGATTTCTTCATAAAAGGCTACTTTATAGCAACATTTTTAACAACATTTTAATAGCTTAATAACTATATTTATAAATCTTAATTTAAAATAGAAATACTTAGAAAAAAATAAAAATACGATCAACAACTATTAATTCATGTATATTTAAAGGAAAAAATGTCTTTGAAAAAATTTTCAATAAATATTTTTAAGAACTACAATTTAGTTTAAGAAATAAAAAGAGATTTGAATATTAATTAGATGTTGTTGATTTGGTAAAAATTAATTAAAATAAAAATAATGCAAAGTCAACATTAAATTCAAATTATTTCACTTTACACTTAATTTTAATGCTTAAATAAAATTATTTTAGGTTTTATTTAATATTCTAATTTTTTTGAATTTTTAAACCTATTTATATAAAATAAATAAATAAATAAATATCTACTATCATTCCTGAAATTTTAGTTCAGTTTATTAATTAAAATTAATTATGTTTTTTGATAAGAATAAAATTCTTTCATTTTTTCCCTCTAACTAAATTAAACACCAATTGAATTTTCACTTTTTAAATATTGAAGACAAATTATATCATTAAATTGTTAATTGGAAGGAAAAAATGAAGAAATAATATGAAATAATAAGATTAATTAATTAATTAATAATAAAAGTAAAAGTTGAAAATAAAATGATGAGCTAAATTAACAAAAAAAGTAAGCACAATAAAAAGAAAAAGAAAAAAGAGTTTTATTGTTTTTAATTAGTTTTTATAATTAAAAATATCACAATCCAAAACAAATAAACTGTTTTTACTCAAGGTTAAGTGTCAAATTTGAGAGATTCTCGCAATTTTCTAAAGCAGAAGCTAAGCCTGATGCACCCTTTGCACCAATTTAATTGAAACTTTTTAAATATTGAAGAAAAAATATATCATTAAATAGAGTAGGTTACCATACAAATTTACAAAAAGCGAGTTTTATATACCAGTTTTTACATTTTATAAAATTAAAATTTTAAATATTTTTTATGAATAATTTTCCATCCTAGGTTTTAAAAATTTATTTTTTTCAAAATAAAAAGTTATGTTATGCTTTCTAAAAATTAGCTTTATTTATAATGTTATTAAGATATAAATTAAATAGGTATTTCATTCTATCTAGCTAATAGGAGGAAAAAATGAAGAAAAAATATGAAATAATAAGATTAATTAATAAAACTAACAAAGAATGAAAAAATAAGAAATCATAATAAAAAGAATAAGGAAAACAAATTAAATAAATAAAAAGATCTATAATGTTTTAAATTAACTTTTATAATTAAAAATATTACAATGTAAAACAAATAAATAGCTTTTATTAAGTGTAAGTTTTAATAGCAAAAAATTAAGAAAAAATATCAAATAATAAAAAATGAATAATAAATAAATAAATAATTAAAAATTTAAATGAAAATTAAGCTAAGATGGCTAAAAAATTTTAGTTTTAACAAAAATCATTAAATAATGATGATGATTTCTTTTATAAAAATTATTATATTAAAATAAATTGAAAATTAAATATACAAAAAATCTTAATTAAAATAAAAACAATATTTTTTAATTAAATATACCTCAGATCAATATGGAGAACCTAATGAGATAAAAGTGAAGAGCTTACAAACTTTTTTTATTAATTTATATAAATTTAAAGGATTTTAATAAAAAAATTAATAATTACTTCTTCTAATTTATAATATTTTTTATTCTATTATATCATTTTTTTTATCAAAAATATTGAATAACAATTTATGAAATTTAATTAATTAATTATAAATGGATAAAAAGAACAAATAAATATAATAATTAATTAATTATCAAATATTAATTTACATATTTGGTTTTATTAAGAGATATCACAGAAAAATTAATTTAACATTCACTATTTAAACTTAATATTTGTATTTAAAACATATAATTAAAAATATAGTAGGAATTAGAGATGGCCAGTTATTATTTAGTCATATTTGAAAAAAATCTAGTAGTTAATGCTCTTTAATATTATAAAAATAATGTTGTTAGTAGATTTTTCTGTTTTAGCTCTGTAATTTTAGGGATATTTATAATATCCCTAATTATAGCAAAATGCCATTCAAAAATTTCATGGTTTGCATGCCACTTATAATGAAATATATTTTTTATTTATTTATTTATTAAAAAATCTGATTTATATATATTTTTTTTTAAATAGAATTATAATTAATTAATAATTTAATTTATTATAATTTCAAAAATAAATAATTTTTTTACATTTAAATTTTTAAATTGAACTAAATGATAATTACTTGGGTTTGTGCTTCACCAATGTTACCTGGGATAAATTGAGAAAATAAGGTATCAAAATGTTTAGACTGATAAAAAAGTAGAGAAAAAACGATAAATAAATATAAAAATATATTTGAAATATATAAAATAAGTTTTTTTTTTTATATTTTGTATTGGATAACTTAACCAAAGATATAAATAGAAAGATTTGTTTTTATATTAATAATTGTGAAATTTTGGTAAATTAATATATTACTGTAATAATTTTATAAAGAGGGTTTTTAATTATAAATCCATGCAATTTATGTAAGTTTGTTTATGTATGTTATCATAAATTTTAACTATTCTTATATACAATATTAATTAACCAAGATTCAAAAAAAAGTTAAATTATTTAAATTTAACTTTAAAAATGTAAAATAAATTTATTACTAATAGTTTTATTATATAAATTCTTAACTACTTTTTCATTATTAGTTTTAATAAAACCCTAATTTTCTTTCTGTTGAAGGCAAGGAAGTCATTTATTCAGAGAAAATATTTCTTTTACTATTTAAATCTGCTAACTCGATTTATTATTAAATCTTATTTTAATGTATCATTTATGTAAAATTCTACTTTTAACTTATTTTTCCTTTGTTAGCCAACCTTTATATAAAATTTAAAAAATTAATTGAGATACTTTTGATAAAAAAATTTACATTGTCGAGATCTCAAATATATTTGACAACTCGTCACCAAGAAGTTCTATTAATTTTTTATTAAACCTAAAAAACAAATGAAATTTTAATTATAATATTTATTGAGTGAATATTTTACTTGCTGTTTTATCCTTCAGCAATAAGCTATTCATATGCAGTGTAGAGCATATTGTAAGTGTTAAGTGTGTTGTATTCATTTACCTTAGAAATTAAAGGTTTTTTAAATTTATTAGCAGCCTTTTGTACTACTGCTGCTATTTTTATATTTATATTTAGCTTTTTTTACTGGTATTAACTCATCCTTTGAGTTCTTACATTCTATTAAGAGTCTTTCATTTTACTTTCTTTTAATTACTCTTCTATATCTGCCCTTGTTAGATTTTATTCTTCGTTTTACACGGAAATCACAGGTTTAGGGAAGAAATTAAAAAGAATTTATTAGTTTTTGTCTAAAAATAGCTTTTTAAATTTCTCAATTTCCTTTATTCTATTGATGATCGTAAATATATCCAAATCTTTTTTCATCTATTAATTGACTTTATCTAATAGTAAAACTTACTCGGTCTTGAAAAACTTATGGCAGGTGAGTTTATATAAAAAGTATTTAAAAGTCATTTTAAGAGTAGACTGTTTTTTGAGCAAAAATTCAAACTCTTTTTAGAGGAATTACTTTTAGTTTTAATATCCAAGACCATGTAAAAGAATATTATTTTATGAAAAGAATTTAGATTTTGGGGTATCTCTTGCTAAGTTGTTATTGGGTGTGTTTGAGTTTTAATTGTAAGTAAATATATTTTCGCAAGAATTCACATCTTAGTTCAAATTTTAAATCTTTAAAACTTATTTAACATTGCTATTTGGCTATTCTTATAAGCTGCTTTTAAACTCATTTTTATCTAACTAGATAGTTTGTCTTGTATTTTCAATATTTATTATTTTGTCTTCATTTTTAGTATTAATTTCTTTTAATGAAAATAAATCTCTTTTCTCAATTTCCAAAGGACTCTCAGGATGAATGCTTTCATTCATTAAATTTTTAGATTCTATTCTATGTGCAGGCATTTACTATTCGTTGTGTATTCTAAGTTCAGATGTAGGTTAAATATCATCACTTTTCTTAATTATAGAGTCTTTATCCTTATCAATAATCTATACTTAATTTATAGTTACCTCTTATTACTCTTATACAGTATCTTCTTCGGTTTTAATTAATTGTTTTTTTTGATTCAAAGCAGATAATTTCTGTTACTATTAATTTTACTATTACTATTCAATTTATAGCTTTCTTTATAGTATAATTGCTTTCAACTCATCGAAAGGTAGCAACCCATCATCTTCCCTTTTAATTATCTTTTTTTAGTTTTTATTTGATATATTAATCTCCATTTCCTATTAGTCATCCTTTTTGATGACTTACTTTTCTAAATCAAGCTAGTCTGTTTGAGCAATCTAATTGTGATTTGATTTCGTCTCAAAAGAATTCTTTTTAGTGAGGCTTTCAAAAAAACTTGGCTTATATTATCCGTCGCTTTTGCGATTATCATTATTTTATGATAGATATTTAGTTTATTTACTCTTTTTTCCTTCATTGCTTGAAAATTAAAAGTCATAAATCTTATTAGCCAATGATATTGCATAAACATATTCATTGTACTAATTAACTATTTTAAATAAAATTATTTTAATAAATCATAAAAACTTCTCTTTATTTTATTTTAGTTTTTATAAAATATTTTTTACCTAAAATAGCTGTAACTAAAATAAAAATCTGAGCGAATCCTCCAATGTAAGAAATAATCTAGCTAATTTTTTGAAAACTTCTATTTATTTTGTAAACAAAAGGATCTTTTCTGATAAAAAAATCTGCAAATACATCTCCAACCTACCCAAATGTGTATTAAGGTCTAAAATTTCCTGCTTGAAAATTTACAATAGTTTCATTTAATATACTAGGAAAAGGTAGCAGACTTTCATCAGTTTGGATAACATTTTCGCTAAAGTAAATATCTGATGTAATGTATGACTAATAATTCATAATAAATTTCTTTAATTTTGATTATTTTCAAACAAATAAACAAAGAAAGAAATAAATAAATCAATTGATTACATTTTTATTTTGTATTAAAAAGAAGATAGAATCTTCAACATAGCTATTTACATAATTTTTGCTTTCCAAAGCATTAATAACAAAATTGCTAGTATATATTTTAAATCTAATGTTTTGAGTCTTATTGAAATACGCTTCAAATTGTTAATCGCTCTTACAAGCAGGTTTCCAAAGAGCATTTGGAAGAGTTTTGTTTGAACATTTAGTGATAGAAAATTTCCAATGATAGAAGTTTTCTGAAATGTATGTCCCTCCCAACATAAATTCATAATCTTTTCTATATTATTTGAAGGTTACTCATTAATTGATTTATTATTTTGTTTTTAGAGCTTATTTTTTAGTAATTCTAAAAAAATTACGTTGGACAAAGAAATTGTTATAGACCATTTTAGTAGAATGCCTCTGTCCAATTAAATCCATTTTTAGGCAATTAAGACCAATGCTCTGGTGTACATGGTTCTAGTTAAGTAGGATACTTTTTTAATTAGTTTTGATATATAAAGTTGATATGTATTTATTAATATTGCAATTGTTAATTACAAGCCTTTTTGTTTTTGTTCCATTGGGAAATGTGACATAATCTCTTGTTTCAAAAGTGATATTCAGATAGGGACTCTAAATGAAATCATCTTAGTTGATTTAAACAGCAAACATAAAATTTCTTGGGTTAAGAGCAACTACAGGTGGATCTGAATAGAACTACTTATTTGTGGTGGCAAAAACGTTTTCTAATCAAATAAAATATCATTAAAAATTCGCAAAATTTACTAACAAATTTTCAGTTTAAATATATCAAATTTAAATTAAATTTCAGTAGTAACCTTAGAAAAAAATTAATATTTTCCTGTTTATTTCACCCAAATCAAACGTAGTTTACTGTTTGAAATTTCATTAAAAACACAGAATTTTATAATAATATAGAATCTTAATATTAGTTTTTTTGGATTTCTTTTTCGTGTTTATATTTTGTTTGATTTATCTCTTAAATGATCTCTCTAAAAACCCACAATAAAAACAGTAATCAAAAATCAATATTGATTCATTTACCTTTGTTCAGGAAGGAGAAAATCTAATTTTTAAATAATATCAAATTTTGATTTGTTTCAAAGTAAGAAAATATTTAACTTACGTTATTCCAAAAGAAAACTCCTAAGAATGCAAAAAAACCTAAAGTCATAAATCCTCCAAATGTTGTCTTGAATATGTTATCTTTTTAATAATTCAGTCCAACCTCAGAACCAAAAATATCAAATTTTGCAAACGTTTTTGTAAAATAATTTGTCATTTACTTTTCTTTCAATAATTTAATAATTTTTTAGCTTAATTTATAAATTATAATTTAAATGGATGATATTTAAAAATACTTAATTTATGTAAAACGAAATATTTTCAATATAAATCAGAAAAAATGTGCTTAATTTATAATAATTAGGTCTAGTAAAGTTCAATTTTTTTTGATAATTTTGTATACTTCTTGGTAATACTAAAAATATTGGCTATAATTAATTTAACCTATTGTCAAAATAAATGTATTTTTTTCAATGCACGCAAGCAAATTTAATTAAAATTTTTTAAGTTTCTTAATAGATTAACTTCTTAAGTGCGTCTGATATTTTTATTGATTACTTTCTTTTTCAAAAAAGAAAAATATCTTTAATATCAAGTGTAATTTAAATAATTCAAAATCAATCATTCAAAAGTTAACCATTAATTTTATTAAATAAAAATTTCAGAAATCTTTTTAAAAAAAATAGTATATAAATATAAAGAAAAAAAACAATCTAGCTTTAAATTATTTTTTTCTTGTAAATAGTATATGTAAAGTATTAACCTTAAAATATTCTTTAATAGAATACATGATTATTTAATCAAGTATAAGCTCGCATAGAAATAATATGAAAATTCTTGAATATTAAGTCAAGATTTCTTCATAAAAGGCTACTTAATAGCAACATTTTTAATATCAATTTAATAGTTTAGTAACAATATTTATAAATCTTAATTTAAAATAGAAATAATTAGAAAAAAATAAAAATACTATGAAAAATTATTAACTCATGTATATCTAAAGGAATAATTTCTTTCAAAAAATAATCTTTAAAACTTTTAATAATATTTTAAGAACTGCAATTTATCTTAAGAAATAAAAAGATATTTGAAAATTAATTGGATGTTGATTTGGTAAAAATTAATTAAAATAAAAATAACTCAAAATTGCAAATTCAACATTAAATTCAAATTATTTCATTTTACTTAATTTTAAATCTTAAATAAAATTATTTTAGGTTTTATTTAATATTTTGAAATTTTTAAACCAATTTATATAAAATAAATAAATAAATATTTATTATCATTCTTGAAATTTTAATTGAGCTTATTAGTCAAAATTAATTATTAGAATTACAATAAATTTTTATAAAAAATTTATAATTTTTTTTGATAAGAATAAAATATTTTAAAGTAAATTTTTAAGCAAAATTTATTAATCTTTTCTTTTGATCTCTTCTTTTACTTTAGTTAGTTTTTCCCATAGTCCTTTTCAGCTCTTTAATTAAGTTTATTCTCTCCTACTCCTGTTTCTTGATTTTATCATTTTTCCTATTACATTTCCAGAAAAAGGTCTTTATGATACTCAGATTGCTATGTTAAAACTTATGTTTTAAACAGGGGTTTATGATAGATGGATCATCTGGTTATCTGGGTTTGATGGAAGGTATGGTAGAATCTAGGTAGCTATAATTTATTACCTGGGTTTTATGGCAGGTATGGCAGAAGTGCTGAATTAATGCTTAAAGTTTTCTTGAACACTATTGTTCCAGGGCACAAGTATAAAACTAGTATTCTATTATACTTCTGCAGGAAAGTATTAATCGTTGTTTATTGATCTTTGATTTAGAGCATTAAATGAGTAATTATTATTATATTTCATATACTTTCTTGATTTTTTACTCCTAACTAACTAATTTACTATATATATTTTTTTCAATATTTAAAAAGCGACAATAAAATTAGTGATGAATGTGCATCATCAAGATTAGCTTCAGGTTTAGGAAAGTGTATTAATATCTCAAACTTAACACTACATCCTTAATATAAACAATTTATTTTTTTTAATTGTAGTATGTTTTAACATAAAAAAAAATTTAATTCAAAATAACTCTTTTAATTTATTTAATAGCTTTTTATTTGATTTATTGGTTGAAAATGTAATATTTCATTTAAAAATAAATTTTATTGTATATATATTTTTTAGATATTAACTCTAATCTTGTTAATAGGGAAAACAAAGATAATAAATCATAAAAATTGAAAATAAACTGTATGAAAAAGATTAGTTGTCCAAAAAATAAAATTTTTGTGATAAAAAAGATTTGAATAATATAAATAATGTGTTTTATTTTTTTATATTTTGTATAGGATAATTTAACCTAAAAAAATATAGATAGATTTATTATTATTTTTATATTTATAAATATAATATTTTGGTAAGTTAATAGATATTATTAAATAAAATAAAAGAATTAAATTTACTTAAATTAATTAATTAATATCAAGTAACATAACTTTTAGAGTAGTTTTTTAATGAAATAAAAATATTAAAAAAGAAGGTTTTTCATTTTAAAATCCATGCAATTTATGAAATTATATGTATGTAAATATAAATTTTTACTATTTTATTTTATAATATTAATTAAGATTCCAAAAAAGTTAAAAAATATTTTAAATTTAACTTTTAAACGTATAGTAAATATTTGTTATTTTTAGTTTTATTATATAAGAGCTGATCTAATTATTCATTATTGATTTTAATAAAGGCCTAATTTTCTTTCAGTTGAAGGCAAGGAAGTTATTTATTCAGAGAAAATATTTCTTTTGTTATTTAAATCTGCTAACTCGATTTATTATTAAATCTTATTTTAATGTATCATTTATGTAAAGTTCTACTTTTAACTTATTTTTCCTTTGTTAGCCAACCTTTTAAAATTAAAATTAAAAGATTTAGAAACTTTTGATATAATAAAATTTTACATAGTCGAGATCTCAAATATATTTGACAATTCATCACCAAGTAGTTCTATTAATTTTTTATTAAACCTAAAAAAAAAATTAAATTTTAATAATAATATTTTATTAAGTGAATATTTTACTAGCTGTTTTATCCTTCAGCAATAAGCTATTCATATGCAGTGTAGAGCATATTGTAAGTGTTAAGTGTGTTGTATTCATTTACCTTAGAAATTAAAGGTTTTTTAAATTTATTAGCAGCCTTTTGTACTACTGCTGCTATTCTTATACTTATATTTAGCTTTTTTTATTGGTAATAACTCATCCTATGAGTTCTCGCATTCTACTTAGAGTCTTTTATTTTACTTTCTTTTAATTACTCTTCTACCTCTGCTCTTGTTAGATTTTATTCTTCTTTTTAAACAGAAATCACAGGTTTAGGGAAGAAATTAAAAAGAATTTATTAGTTTTTGTCTAAAAATAGCTTTTTAAATTTCTCAATTTCCTTTATTCTATTGATGATTGTAAATATATCCAAATCTTTTTTCATCTATTAATTGACTTTATCTAATAGTAAAACTTACTCGGTCTTGAAAAACTTATGGCAGGTGAGTTTATATAAAAAGTATTTAAAAGTCATTTTAAGAGTAGACTGTTTTTTGAGCAAAAATTCAAACTCTTTTTAGAGGAATTACTTTTAGTTTTAATATCCAAGACCATGCAAGAGAATATTATTTTATGAAAAGAATTTTGATTTTGGGGTATCTTTTGCTAAGTTGTTATTGGGTGTGCTTACCATGTTTGAATTTTAATTGTAAGTAAATTATATATTCTCGCAAGAATTCACATCTTAGTTCAAATTTTAAATTTTTAAGGTTTATTTAGTATTGCTATTTGGGTATTCTTACAAGCTGTTTTTAAACTCATATTGATCTAACTAGATTGTTGGTCTTGTATTTTCAATATTTATTATTTTGTCTTCATTTTTTGTATTAATTTCTTTTTATGAAAATAAATCTTTATTCTCAATTTCCAAAGGACTCTCAGGATGAATGCTTTCATTAATTAAATTCTTAGATTCAATTTTATGTGGAGCAGAAACTTAGTTTTTGTTGCGAATTTTAATATCAGATGTTGGTTAAATATCATCAATTTTCTTAATAATTTAGTCTTTATCCTTATCAATAATTTATACTTAATTTATAGTTACTTCTTATTACTCCTACACAGTATCTTTTTCAGTTTTAATCAATTCTTTTTTTTAATTAATTGCACATAATTTCTGTTACTAATAATTTTACTATTACTATTCAATTTATAATTTTCTTTATAGTATAATTGCTTTCAACTCATCGAAAGGTAACAACCCATCATCTTCTCTTTTAATTATTTTTTTTTAATTTTTGTTTGCTATATTAATCTCCATTTCCTATTAGCCATCCTTTCTTATATCTTATTTTTCTAAATCAAGCTAGCCTATTTGAGCAATCTAATTGTGATTTTATTTTGTCTCAAAAGAACTCTTTTTACTTAGGCTTTCAAAAATACTTGGTTTATATTATTTGTCGCTTTTGCGATTATCATTATTTTATGACGTATATTAAGTTTATTAACTCTTTTTTCCTTAATTGCTTGAAAATTAAAAATCATATATCTTATTGGCCAGTGATATTGCATAAACGTACTCATTGTACTGACTAACTATTTTGAATAAAATTATTTTAATAAAGAATAAAATCTCATCTTCATTTTATTTTAGTTTTTATAAAATATTTTTTACCTAAAATAGCTGTAACTAAAATAAAAATCTGAGCGAATCCTCCTATGTAAGAAATAATCTGGGTAACTTTTTGAAAACTTCTGTTTGTTTTGTAAACAAAAGGATCTTTTCTGATAAAAAAATCTGCAAATACATCTCCAACCTACCCAAATGTGTATTAAGGTCTAAAGTTTCCTGCTTGAAAATTTACAATAGTTTCATTTAATATACTAGGAAAAGGTAGCAGGCTTTCATCTGTTTGGATAACATTTTCACTAAAGTAAATATCTGATGTAATGTATGACTAATAATTAAAAATAAATATTAGATGATTCTCAAACAAACAAATAAAATAAGAAAGAAAGAAATAAATTAATTAATTACATTCTTATTTTGTATTAAAAAGAAGATAGAATCTTCAACATAGCTATTTACATAATTTTTGCTTTCTAGAGCATTAATAACGAAATTGCTAGTAAATATTTTAAATCTAATGTTTTGAGTCTTGTTGAAATACGCTTCAAATTGTTGATCACTCTTACAAACAGGTTTCCAAAGAGCATTTGGAAGAGTATTGTTTGAACATTTAGTGATAGAAAACTTCCAATGATAGAAGTTTTATGAAATGTATGTCCCTCCTAACATAAATTCATAATCTTTTCTATATTATTTGAAAGTTACTCATTAATTTATTTATTTATTATTTTGCTATATAAGAGCTTATTTTTTAGTAATTCTAAAAAAATTACGTAGGACAAAGAAACTGTTAAAGACCGTATTACTAGAAGGCCTCTGTCCAATTAACACCATTCTGTGGTAATTAAGACCAATGCTCTGGTGTGCATGGTTCTAGTTGAGTAGGATACTTTTTTAATTAGTTTTGAAAAAGTTGATAATAATTTATTTATATTTTAATAGTTAAATACTAGATTTTTAATTTTTGTTCCATTAGAAAAAGTGGCATAATTTCTTGTTTCAAAAGTGATATTCAGTAAGGGACTCTAAATGAAATCATCTTAGTTGATTTAAACAGCAAACATAAAATTTCTTGGGTTAAGAGCAACTGCAGGTGGATCTGAATAGAACTACTTAATTGTTGAGGCAAACACGTTTTCTAATCAAATAAAATATCATTAAAAACTCAAAATATTTACTAGCAAGTTTTTAGTTTAAATATCACAAATTTAAAATAAATTTCAGTAAGTAACCTTAGAAAATAATTAATATATTCCCCTTCATTTCACCCAAATCAAAAGCTGTTTACTGAATCAAATTTCATTAAAAATAAAGACTTTTATTATTATATAAAGTCTTTAAATTAGTTTTTTTGGATTTCTTTTTCGTGTTTATATTTTGTTTGATTTATCTCTTAAACGATCTTTCTAAAATCCCAAAATAAAAAAGTAATCAAAAATCAGTATTTATTTATTTACCTTTGTTCAGAAAGGAGGAAATCTAATTTTAAAATTATAAAAATTTTGATTTTTCTAATTAAGAAAATATTTAACTTACATTATTCCAAAAGAATACTCCTAAGAATGCAAAAAAACCTAAAGTCATAAATCCTCCAAATGTCGTCTTGAATATGTTATCTTTTTAATAGTTTAGTCCTACCTCAGAACCAAATATATCTAATTTTGCAAACATTTTTGTAAAACAATTTGTCATTTACTTTTTTCAAATATTTTAATAATTTTTTAGATTAATTTATAAATAATAATTTAAAAATCTGCAAAATTTAAAGAAAGTATAATTTAATATAATGATTCAAAAAAATGTACCCAATTTAAAATAATTAGTTCTAGTTAAGTTCAGTTTTTTTTTAATTTATCTTATTGCTAAAATTAATATATTTTGTTTAATGCATGCAAGAAAATTTATTAAAATTTTTTAAGTTTCTTTATAAAGCACGTTCTTAAATTCATTTATATTTTTCTTTATCACTTTCTTTTCAAAAAAGAAAAAATCATAAATATCAAGTGTAATTTAAATAATCCAAAACTAATAATTCCAAAAGTTAGCCAGCCATTAATTTATCAAGTAAAAATATAAAAAATCTTTAAAAAGAACAATAAAAAATAAAAAGAAAAAAAACAGACTAGCTATAAATTAATTTTTTCTCGTAAATAGTAAATGCTGAGTACTAACCTTAAAATATTCTTTAATAGAATACAAAATGATTATTTAATGAAGAGTAAGCTCGCATAAAAATAGAATGAATATTTTTGAATGTTAAATAAAGATTACTTGATAAAAGGCTATTTGATAGCAACACTTTAGATATCAATTTAAAAGTTTAGTAAGAATATTTGTAAATCTAAATTTAAAATAGAAATATTTAGAAAAAATATGAAATACTTTCATTACCTAATAACTCAGGTATAATTAAAATAAAAAATGCCTTTCAATATATGTTCACTAAAAATTTAAATAAAATTTTAAGAACTGTAATTTATTTTAAGAAATAAAAGGAGAATTGAATATTAAATAAAAATTGATTTGATAAAAATTATTTAAAAAAATTGAAAATTGTAAAGTAAACATTAATTTCAAATGAATTCATATTACATTTTATTTTAATCCATAAATAAAACAATTTTAGTTTTATTTAATATATAAATTTTTGTTGAATATTTAAATAAATAAATATACTATTATTACTCCTGAAATTTTAATTCAATTTATTAACCAAAATTTATTTTCAGAAATACAAAAAAAATTGTAAATGAAATTAGTTGATTTAGCAATCTATTAATTCTAATAGTAAAACAAAGTGCATGAAAAAATTTGTTAAATATTGTATGAAGTAGCATTTATAAAAAAGCACCAAAAGCAAAATACTTTTGTCTGAATTTTTTTTATGGTAACAACAAATGTTTTTAACATATAACATGTATATTCTTAAAGAGCAATGTTCTATAAACCTAAATACAAAAAAATTTTTTAAAGTATAACTTGGTTGATACAAAATAAAAAATGGCAGAAGAAACATCAAATCGATTGCTGAGTGAAGAGATAATGGGGAATAATCTTAGGATGGAAATATTATGATTAATCCAATAAATAAGCTTTAAAAAATATTTGAAATTTAAAATTAGGATCTATTTCAAAAATAATATAGCGAAGATAATCACGATCTTTCTAGTAAATTTAATATAAATGAAATTCAAGAGGCAATAGAATAATTTGTATTAAATTTAATTAATAGCAAAATACCAAACCAATTTTATAACTAGCAACATATAGCCTATTTAAAGATTACGACTCATAATATAGGAGCATACAAATTAGCGCTTATTAACAGAAAATAATAAAATCCTAAGAAAATTGCATAGCAAAAAATATTCCTATTAGAATTTAGAGGAAAATCTATTCATATATGAGTCAATTTTTAGTTTGAAAGACAATAGAATAAAGATTTAGTATGGAAAAAAGCTTTAAACAAAGATATAAAATAAATAATTATTGTGGACATAGTAATAAGAACAGATTTCGACAGGCATCAGTAATGTAGGAAAAACTAAAATTTATATTTATTATTATTATTTAAATTTAGTTGAATATTTAAAATGTTTTGTAAAATATTTTATGCTATTTAATAAATAATATTTCTGTATGATGGTGTTCGCTTGTTGTATAAATATAATATTTAATAATTTGATTTATATAGAGAATCATGTATTAAAATGAATACAATATATGTACAAAAAATATATAAAAATTCCATATAAATATAAAAATTAAATGATTGATTTATTTATTTAATTAATTATAGAGGTTTATCTAGACTTAACATTTTTAAATAAAAATATTATTAATAAATTATTTAATTATTTTTAAAAAAAGTATTGCAAATAAAATCAATATTTTTATTATCTATTCATTAAAGATTTTTTAATTAATTTATTTTATTTTAATGTTCAATATTTCAATTACTACGATAAGGCACTTTATTAAAAAATTATAGAAACTGAATAATTCTATCTACCCAAGATTTTAAAATAATTAAGCAATATCTTATGTAATATTTATTGTGAAAATATTCTTATGCAATTACTCAAAAGAAAGTTTGCTTTTACCAAAAATCCTTTATCCTACTGTTTTTGAAAGAAATGCAATTATTTAAAAATTTTTATAGATCTGGCATTTTTTAATAAAACTTTGATTCTTAAATAGTAAATCAAAATTATGTGTGGGGTTTTCTTTCCCTTTCAGCGGCTTTTCTCCATGAAAGACTGAATTCATCAAGACGACTCATAAATTCATCGTGAAAACCCATACCACTAGAGTCTTCTATTTCTATTTTGTTAATTATAGGTTTATTTTAAGCTCCAGGTTAACCATTTTCTTACATTACAATTTATTTAGGAGGACTAACAGATTTTTACAAGTTTTTCAATTAAAGTTTTTACATATTTGGTTTTGGCATTTTAACTCCATTTCCACTGCTAATAAAACTTTCTCCTGCACCTGATCCTGATGCACAAGGAGTGTTCTATTAATTTGATTTTATATTTTATAAATTTAATTATTATTAGTGTAGCTATATGATTTACAATTAATCTTATAAATATTATTAATTCAATTAATCTTCTGTCAATTCATCATATTCTATATTTGAATTATCTATGTGTGCTAAATCACGAATATTCATTTCTTCTGATTGCTTGCTATTCAAACCACTAATTTGATTAGAATTCTAACTAATTTTAATAGCATTTAAGTTAGGATTTTGCTAGAAGTGATTCTATAACTATTACTATTATTATTACTGCTATTATTAAATGATTTGATTTTATTGTTATTGTTATTAAATATGTTTTTTATTAAATTATTAATTATGGATAAGCTATTATTGTTATTAAATTTGCTGTTGATTTAGTTTTTAATTTTGCTATGGTAAGCATATTTATTGTGGATTCTTCAGAATTTAATTTTGTGCTTAAACATTTTGGGTTTTTAACTTTCCTCCTTTTTATTGTTGTTTAATTTAGTTTTACTATGCAATTAATGCTGCTTCTTGCTATTTAAGCATTTACTAATGCATTTACATCTCCTTTTCATTTTATTCTTAAATTGCTTATTATTAAATAATTAATTTTTGAGTTTCTTAAACTTAAGCCATATTAAGTTTTAGTTTTTCTTTTAACTATCCATCTACTTTTTTTGGAGATTGTTATCTATTCATAGGGCTTTCACTTTATTATTTCTCCAACTCCTATTATGTTTCTATCTCCTGCAAAGTTACTTTTCCAATAAATCCAAAGCTACTTTCTTGAGAATCACTAATTCCTAATATAAATCAAGATAAAATATATTTTTAATTTATTTATATTTTTTTTTTTTAAATAATTTAGGTTTTTTTAAAATCGAGTTAAGTTTAATTAACTTTTATCAATTTTTTTAACAAATTTTGAAAATATTTAATTTTTTTAATAATTTTAAATTATTTAAGCAATTTTTTATGAATGAAATTAAAATCTTACTTGAATCGTCTGCAAGATGATCTCCGTTTATGGAGTTGTTTCCTTTTTATTCTTTTAGGAGTTCTTTGAGATTCTTTTTGCAAAGTTTATATTCTTCCCTGTTTCCAGATTGGTTGTCTTCTGATTCAGGGTTATGATGAATAGAACGAATGAGGGCATCTCCATTTACATCAATTTATATTAATCCCTTCTTATTAAACTCAATCAACAACTCTCTAATTTAATTTTCTCTTTCTTTGTATTGTTCAATTTCAATTTGCTGCTATTAAATGATCATTTAGAGATTTTGATTTTCAGCTATTAATTGTTAATTTTATTACAACTTTGCAGGAGATTTCTCTCCAGAAAGAACAATTAATTGCTCTTAGTTTAGAGATGTTTAAGTGGTGTAATTAGCCAACTATTATTCGCATTTGGTTAAATCCTTTTTAAGTTTAACCATAACACTATCACCTACAGCAACTTTTTATTTCAATTCAGATATTTCTTCCAAGTTAATTTTATTTGCCTGTCTGAGTTTTTCATTTTCTTGATATAAATTGGGGACTTAATTCAAATACAGCTAATTAAATAACAGGATCTAATCTACAATATTTTTAAGAGAATAATCATATTCAGTTATCTATTTAATTCCGTTTTGATATGCCAATAGTTTTCTGCTTGTAAATTGCCCTTAATTTTGTTAACCTGAGCTTTTGTTAGTTTCCTGAACACCCTTGCCTTAAACCATGAGTAATTGAGGCTTCTTTTTCTCTAAGCTATTACTTACACTGGGATTTTGAGAGTTATTATTCAATTATATTAATTTTAACCAATAATTTTGCATGTCTCTTAATTACATTTCTTTTTTTACATATTTTCTATCTTCATCCCCTTTACTGGTTTAGCCTGTAATAAAATTAATATTATCAAACTCATGAACTTTTGATTCATTTTTGGAAGGACTTTTTGACTAAGCATTGCTCATGTAACTATTGTAATTTTTTATTTGCTCTCCTGTTGTAGGAATATAAATTCTTTTCATTTATTCTAAAGAGACTTCAGAATTTTTGATATTTGTGGTATTTTTTATGTTTTATTTCAAGTGGCTGCTATTCATTTACTATTTTTGTTAATTAGCTGCGTTTGTTGTACTCAAGTTTGTGAGATTTGTATAGGTGTTGTTTGGCATATAAAATGTATTATTTCCTACTGCTGAAGTATTATTAATGCTAATATTTAATGTTTATTTTGGATTACTTTAGTTTCTCTTTATTTAAGAAAGAGAGTTGCTATTAGACTAGCTATTTTAGTTTCTCGTAGCATCTTTACTAAATTATTACAAATAGCCTTCTGGGTTAGCTTACACTTATTGTGATTGGTTGAGTTAGAGTGTTTAGTTTGTTTTAATATTAGAAACTGAATATGTTTAACGATGAAAAGGATGAATTTATTATTAAAGTTATATGTGCTGTTTCACAAATTCTTTCCTTTGATTTGAACCTAATTTTCCGCTTCCAACTGATTTTATCAAAGGCGAAGAGGCATTCGTGTCATCATTTGGTATTTGTTATAATTAATTAGCATTTAATGTTAGAAGATCTGATTAGGAGTTGGATGTAGTCAAGTTCGATTAAATTTAATGGTTTTATTATTGTTGCATGTATTAAATTTGCTTACTATGAGAAGGAGTAGAAGAATAGACTCTTCCATCGTTTTGATTGTTGTGTCCATGAAAAAAAAATTAATTCTGTTAAGTTTGTGCTAGAAATTACGAATGTTCTTTGCTGTTGCTTTAAGAATGTTTTGTGGATTTGCTCTCACCCAGATTTGTCTTTTATCCCCCTGAACGTATGTTTTTCATAGGAGAAGATGGCTGATTAGCCAATGCTTCGGAGAATAAATTTAATTTTGACTACTCGCCTGACTGTCTCTTTAATTAAAGAGATGAATTCATTGATTAACCCTTAGAACCAGA
The DNA here is from genome assembly GCF_000189635.1 of Tetrahymena thermophila SB210. NCBI lineage: Eukaryota > Ciliophora > Oligohymenophorea > Hymenostomatida > Tetrahymenidae > Tetrahymena > Tetrahymena thermophila. The sequence goes on along the minus strand of NW_002476172.1, from coordinate 66,777 downwards.
TTAAGATTACTATACTTTTGAACTATCGTTATTTTACAATGGCTAATTTGTTTGCTACTAGCTATTTTGAAGCTAAGATTATTTTAAATTTTTTTGATTCACAGCCATGACTGATTAGTAGTTAAATTATATCATCGGAGATGAAGATTTTTTATTTTCAGGTGAATAGCTGCTATTCTTTTGCATATTTTACTGAAATTACTTTGTTGATTAAGCTATCTTTTGATACTAATTCTCATTTTAACTCTTATTACTGTTTTACTAATTTTACTAACTGAAAATATTGCTTTATGAATTGCTATTAGTAGAAAATTTATTTGAGAGATCTTCAGATTGATTGAACCCAATCCTAGAATTGCTGGCTTATTTACTTTACTTCATTTATTCATACATTTAAGAATACAACTTGAATTAAGGCTACTATTTATTCAGTGGGATATGCTCCTTTGCTGATATTTGATTAGATGATGCAGAAGAAATGTTACCTTGGGCTAATCCTAAATTAAGTTCATTGGAGCTAGTAATAACGTTGCTATTTAATGAATTTTCTTCATTATTGTTCATTTAATCTATTTAATTGGCTTAAGCCAACTGTTTGACGAATAATTGTTACTAATTTAGCTAGTTTATTTCCTCGCTATTAGAGCCGTTGCTCTCTTTTCTACTTATTTTCTTACTCCCCTAATTATTTACAAGACTGTTTGAAGGAAAGTATTATAAAGTTTAATTTTGCATTTTAACTTCATTACCCTATTTAATTAAAAATGATAAGAATCAAACTACTTTTTTTTATTGTTGAAGAAAATATGTATTTGCATCAATCTTTTAACATTCACAATTAAATAAAAATCCTAAGAATATTAAATTACAGAAAGATTCAAATATTTTGGAGAGCTTTTACCATTGATACTATTCTTCTTTTACTAACTTGTTGGATGCAATAGTACTGAATTAGAACCTATAACTTTTCTATTTAATATTTTAAATAAAAGTAAAAAATAACAAGCTGATTCATTTTGATATTATTTTATTTTTATGTTTTTTGTATTATTGCCTTGAGCTGATATATAACAAATAAAATGAAAGTGTAAGAGCATTTATAGGGATCATAATATAGATATTTGCTTGTGAAAAAGTTACTTTATATTTGAAACAATAGAATTTGAAGGAGTAGAGTTTTAACTGGCTGATGATGTACCAAATGGAACATGATACTTCTCATGAATATCTAAAATTTTAGGATTGCTGCTATTATTGTTAGACTCATTTAAATTAGAATAGGAAAGGTTTTTTGAATGGCGAACGTTAGCTTTATTAACACTCATTATTAAGAAATCAGCTATAAGAAACTAATATGATTGCACTTCCTGTAGATTTAAATCTATTAATGACTCTCTATTTCTATTGACTAATGAAGAGCTTTTAAAATAAATATGATAATTATTGCCTGCCTGTATATGCTATTTGTAATAAACCTTTTTGCAATTGTATCAATTATTATTGCGATATAAATATAGCTATTTGTTAAAAACTATATAGATAGATAGATAAATTGTTAATTATATTGTTAATCTTTCAAATTAATTTCTTCTATTATACAATAAAAAGAAATATTTACAAAATTAAACGAATGGACGACTACACACCAAAACAGACATATATATAAATTCATAAACAGATTCATTAATTCATATTATTATTTAACAATTTCTTTTTGATTGATAATAAATTTTTCATTTACTTCATTTATTTATAAGATTGTTTGTTTGATAAATTATTAATCATCTTTTCTTTTGATTGCTTGTTATTTATTTTTAATTATTAGATTCTTATTTACATTAAATATGTTCTTTTATTAATATAACAAGGACATATATATATAAATACACATTTTATAATTCAATAGAGATACATTTGTATCATTATTTTTTTTGGTAAATATTATCTTTCAATCTTCATTTTTACCCATAAAAAAAAATAATTAAGTTTCATTCAATCATTTACTAATTTCCCCTCATCTTAAATCAAAATTCTAATTTTTTTCTGTAAAAAATATCATTTTTGATTTCCATGCATTTTAGTGAATTTCAGAAATATTAATTTGTTTATGAAATGATTAATAACTTTTAAAATAATGATTATGCCTTTTTTATGTAATCTTTCTTTACTTTTCGAATTGAATATCATTTCTTGGTAATTTATATTCACAAAAAAAATAATCTAAAGTTCTTACATTTAATCGAATATTTACAAATCTAATTAACAACTTTTTTCGTTAAAATTGTGTAACTTGTATTAATCTAAATCATAGATTTTAAAACTAAAATATTTATATAAATTTAAATTAGCTACTGAAATTCGTAAATTTAATAAAATTAAATTTCATTCTTAAAATGAATTATTTCTTTTAAATGAAATTATCTCTTACATATTTTATTGGTAGATTACTTTATTTTATAATGCTTATCTTATGAGCAAAATACAATATTTTTAAAGAGCATTTACTTTTTTGTTAGGAATTTTTAATAGATTAAAATAAAAATAAGATAAATAGATTTTTATTTGTTAAATTCTATTTAAACTAAAAGTGAAAAATATACTTTCTTGAATTATATGAAATTAAATATTCACTAGCTTCGAGCAAAACTTTTTTAGAAAATTAAATTTTGATATTATATCTTATATATGATAATCATTAAATATGATTTGGTATTAGCATATTATTTAATTGAAAAATTATTCACCATAAGTATTCATTTAATTTTCAAGTTGAATCACGAGGGGAAATTAAATTTAAAATATATTTTATAGAAGTATTATGGCTATTTTAAGTAAAATATAGACTTTAAAAAAATATATTTCCTATTAATAGGTTATAAATGAATAAATATTTATATTTCCAGCAAATCTGTAATGCAATTAAATTATATCTTTTTTAAAGATAAAAGGTCAGAAAAAATAAATATTGTACAATTTGTTTATAAGTCTTACAATAAATAATTTAATAATATTTATTTATTATTTTTTTTGCAAGCTAACTTTTATATAACTAAAATATTTATGATTAAATTAACTAGAGTGCGTTTTATATGTATGTAAATTGCTTAATTTAGTTAATGATTTATTATTTATATTTCACTTTCTCTAAATTAAAAAGAAGAAGTCTCTATTTATTGTCCAGTTCCTTATCCTAGCCTTTCATCTGTAATTAGGTAGATAGATAATGTATATTTATTAAGATAGATCTTTAAAAAATGAAATTTTTTATCCTGTACATTTTTATGTTATTCCATCTTTTAATATTAGCCAAAATTTATTTTTTAATGTATTTATTTGTTAACTTATTTATTTATTTTAATATAAATGTTTTTTTTCTTGTTTTGTTTTTGAGTATTAATCTCAAACCATTCCTCCAGTTCCACAGCATTAATTTCTCTATGATACATCTACTCTATGTTTAAGCAAAATATTTTTATTTGTAGAAACATTGTAACTATTTGATCTAATCAGTCTCATGGTATCTTTAAATTTATTTAAATGAAATTTTTAATTTACCAATTCACTGGCAATAAATAAATGTATTTTTGTAAATTTATTTATTTTTAAGTAAAATAATTGTAAAAATGAATTGGATATTCATATATTACCTTCAACAACAATTCCAACTGCTTCATCTATATTATTTCCAGTTAAGGCACTAACTTCTATGTATTTAATATTCCTTTATTTTGCAAAATCTTCTGCTTCTTGTCTTGAAACTATTCTTAAATTGCTTAAGTCTGTTTTATTTCCGACTAAAACTATTTGAATATGTGGGTCTGCTAGCGATGTTATTGTATTGTACCATTTTTCGCAATTAAGAAAAGAGTCTTTTTTTGTCACATCAAAAATTAGCAAAGCTCCTGTGGAAGCTCTAAAGTAAGAAGGTAACTTCTATAAAAATCCATATTTTCCTGCGCTATCCCATAATTATACTAAAATTTTATCCTATCCAGGCATAGTGGGGTAGAATTTTTAGTCAAATTCAACTCCAATAGTGTCCTTGTTTTCAAGGTCAAAATCTTCTCTTATATACTATGATAAAATATAGCTTTTTCCTACTTTTGGATCGCCTTTTTTAAAAAAATACAGATTATTTATTCGTACAATAGATTTCATAATTTTTTAATATAAAGATGGAATTAAATTTCATTTGTTCTATTTAATGAATAAATAATAATCTAAATAAATGATTTAATTAAATACCTACCTACTAATACTATTTTAAATAAGTAATCATAATCTTAGGGAAAATCTATCATATTGGTACTTGCTTAGTTCTTGCTTTTGCTTTTAATTTGTATACTTAATTTACTACACTTGACTAATTTGTTTTGTTATCTAGTTTGAATACACACAAACTCACAATTAATTCTTAATAATATTTATTTTTTTAACTTATCAATTATCTTTTTAGGGATGGTTTTTTAATTAATTCAATTTTTATTTTAATAGAAAGATGATGAATGAATATTGTCTTTATTTTATATTTAAAGATTTCTTACAATTAAACTTGAAAAAAACATATTTAACGAGATTGAATATTATTCTGAAAATTACTATTATTCAAAACTTTAAAACCTTTATCTATCTATCTAATCAATCTATCTTATTGTATGTATGTTTTTTAATTAATCTATTTTTTTAATTTCTATTCCCTTTAAATTTTATTAAAATATGGAGTAGATAAAACAATTTATCATATCAATAATTCATTAATTACTTTTTAAATATTTTTTATTTAACAAATAAAGCTAAAAATTATAAAATTGTTTGAAATTTTTTGATACTTGCCAAAGATTTAAATTAAAAATTTTATCTAATTTTTTTACTGTTAAAGCCAAATAAATAATTAAAATATAATAAATTAAATTTTTTCATTTAAAGATAATAAGTGTTAAATAAAATTCATAAATATAAAGCGAAAATACCAAAGTTATAAAAACTATTTTTTAATATTAATTTTTAACAACAGCAACAATAAGCTATGTCTTGTCTATTTTATACCAATATATTAATCTCTTTTTTAGTTTTACATTTGTTTTTTAAATCAAAATTAAATTTATTTATTGACTAATCTGCTCATTTTTAGAATTCTTTTTCTTGATTATAAATTATTATCTAAATTATCAGCATAGTTAGAACTTTAAAAATAAAAAATTAATAATTTTAATAATGAATAAGAGAAAGAAAAAAGCTATTTGAATTTAATATTCAAAATTATTAGTTTTTACCTCAAATCAAGTTCTAAAGTTAAAATATTTTAACATAGTCCTAATGACTAGCAAATATACTATATTCCTTCATCTTATATATAGTTTTAGCTTAGAATTTGAAAAAAGTTAAACAATATATAAAATGACAATTTATTACTTACTATAAATCTAACTTTAAATTAGATAGATTTGAACATTTTGTAAAAAATTAGCACAGACCTTTTGCACCATCGTTTTGAATTTCATTTGAGCTTAAAAAATAAATTTAAAACATAAAAATCTTCTACACAAATGAATTATGTAAAGTTAAATATAAATTATTATCTTTAAATTTACTATTACATTTATAATTAAATACCTTAAATCAATCTCCAATGATATTAATTTTTGTAAAGATGATAAAGAATTTCCTATGAATAAAGCTGAATCATCGTTTAGCATATTTCCGCTAAAAGATTTTTATTTCATAAAAAATAATTTGAAGAAATTATTCAAAGTTAAGTATGTATTATTTAAAATTAATTAACTTATCAATTAAAATTACTAAATCGATAATTTTAAATAAATTAGGTTAGTGCATGAACTCAAAAAGTCTGATATAAATGCTGCATCAACTTCATTAAGATTTTACAGTCTTTTAAAATGTATAAAAATGAATATATTTTTTGTAGAAATAAAATAATATTTATTTATCTTTTTAGTTATTTATTTTACCCAAAGATTAGTTCCATATTTTGATGCATTTTTAAATTAGAATTTATGAACTATAAATAATAAAAATATCTATATTAAATGCTGGAGAAATATCAAGTACATCTTTTGTTGAAAAATATTTTTAAACTTAATTGGACATTTTTTTATTTAATTTATCTTTTTTCTTCTTTTTGCTATCTCTTTGATAAAAATATAATTCAACTAAAATTACTATTTTTAACCTTTTTTAAAGAATTTCAAATTATTTTAAAAGATATTTGAATGAAATTTTTAATCAATAATTTATTTACAATTCATTTCATATCTATTAGCTTATTATGTAAATTATTTAATCAAACTGCATTTTTTTTCTTCTTTTATTTCCATTTATGTTCATTTTAAATAAAATTTAATTATCTAAGAACATAGAACTGGCTTTATTTAATTTTTATAAAATATTTTACTGTAAATCTATCTCCATTACCTGTGATTCATAAAGTCCGAATTTCCAAATTCACTAATCTCAGAAGATATTTTTTCAGTCTTTAATAGAAAGCTTATCAGAAAATGATAATATTAGTATTTAATAAAAATAGATACAAATATTTTTATTCAAGGCTATTATGACATTTTGATTTTAATAAATTTTAAAACAATATATTAATTAAATTTATATTATCCTATGATGATATAAAATAATTTCCAATAACATTTTAAAATATTCTTAAGTTTTTTCCTTCCTTTAATTATTAAGCTTCTTTATTTAATTATTAAATTCAATGTAATAATGGTATATTTATTATTAATATAGTCATGAATATTAAAATACTTTAATATTAACCAATTAAATTCCAGATATTTTAATTGATTGATAATTAACCTATTATCTACCTTAGATAATTTTGTTACTAATTTTATGCATTCCTTTTTACTTAATTTTAAAATTTTGAAAATCTTCCTATTATAAATTTGAGAAATTATCAAAAAATTGCAAAAAAAAGTAATTTTATAGCTTTCATTAACTTCAAATCATTATAAATAATTTATCCTAACTCACAATTTAAAGTTAAAATGGATTGAAAATAAGCGTCTCTAGGAAGATTGGAGGGAAGGTCTTATTTCTTTCATTTAAAATAAAGTAAATATTTTTTAAATTTAAATCAACCAATTTCTTCATCTGTCATTTTTGACAAAAAAATATCCCTCTCTTATTCTAACAGCTGTTGCTTATGTCTTATTTAAGACTCCAATTTTAGCTAAGATTTAAAATTTATAAAATAAATAACTTTTTAAAAATATAATAAATCTTCTAAAAGTGTTTCAATAAGTAATTAACTTATTTTAGCAATAGAAACATATCTTTTAATATAATACTTTACCTTCGAATTAATACATATATTTATTTATTACTGAAGCTGATTACTTTTTGGAAAAATTGTAAAACAGAGATGTAATTAAAGAAAATTTGGATGATTTGTTTTGTTTTTATGAAAAGAAGTAAGTTATGAATGAATAATTTGAGAGAAAGATTTAGTAAAGATACTAATAAGAAGATGAAATTAATATAAACATATATATTACAAATTAAGTTAATGCATAAAAATTATTATTTATTTGTATATATAAAAAAATGTGATGATTAATTAGTAAATTTAAATAGATTATTAGAGTTATTTAATATAAAATTTTCTAATATTTTATAGATGCCAAGTTATCAAAATTTTAAGAGAATGAGAGAGAACTTTATTTAATTAATCTTTTGTTTAAATACTTTCTTATCTTTTCATTTGTAGTAGTTTAGTTCTATTTTACATGATTAAAGCTAGCTTGTAGCAGCTAGAATTTAATTTTAGTTGATTTTATTAAAAGTTTGTATTAAAATGTTTAAGATTTTTTTTTTAATGATATAGTCTAGCAAAAGCTAGCCTTTTCATTCAGAAATATAGATAGAGCTATCAATTCACATTCAATTTTATTAGCCTATCTATCTGTCTGTTTAGTTTTTGTTATAGAAAGAAATTTCAAACAGCTTCTATTTATTTATTTCTATCATAATTTTATTTTTTTCTATCTAATGATTGCTTCTTTCGCTTTTATTTTTTATCAATTTAAGAATGCAAATGGCAGTAGCTCTAGTAGCTGATCATATTGCTTAACTATTTTATAAATTTTTCTTTAATATAATTATAGTTTATTTATTAAATATACAAATTTAAATGTTTAAACTAACTTAAATTAATAAATAAAGGATATATATTTTCTATCTTTGCATTTTTATTGTTTTAAAAGGTATTTTACAATCCTTTTAATAATATGAAATTTCGTATAATTTTGCTTATTATAATAAAATGATAATATTTAATTTTTTACTGTATCTGTTTCTTGATATTTTGAGTGAATGTTTTAATATTAAGCACAAGAAAGGTTTGGATGCCATTTGCATTTGCAGTTAAGACAATAGGACTATTTACAGCAACTACAAGAAAACATAACATCACCATCTTCTTTTAAATATCGCATATTACAATCTTAAGAAGGGCAATAAATAATATTATTTTCAACACGGAATTCATCGAATTTAAAATCTAAGTAGCTTTAAAATTTATTTTATGGCAAAGTTTCTTGAATTTCTTAATCGCTAATTTCCTTGTTGCAAGTTCCGACATAGCATCTGATTGTGTTATATTTTTCTATTTCAAACTTTTGAGAAATTAAAATATGGTTAAGTATTTAAAAAAAAAATATCTTAGAATAATTTATTTATTCTCAATTTTATCTGTAGAAAAACTAGTGGGCAAAAAAATGTTAGGATTTATTTTCAGTTTCTTTTTAAATCTGAAATTAAGTGCAAAATGTTTCTATATAAATTTTAATGCCTAATAAATTCCTACAAATAAATTAACAGTGGCTACTAAATGATAAAAATAAATCTGATTAACAAAGAGCTATGAATTAATCAATTTCTTTAATTGACTCTAAAAGTACAAAAATACTTCTATGAGATCAAATTATTTTTGATATTTTAATAATATCAAATAATCATTGAAATAGATAAAAAACAATATAAAAATATATTTTTTCACTTTATTTTCAATAAAATCAGCGATTTATTTTTTTAAATTTGGTATTATGAAAGTAAAAAAAACCAGCCCATTAATCTACATTAAAATTACTTCAAATAATTCAATTAAATTATTACTTGATTAATGATTTTATCTGCCAAGCAGTCTCTATGGAAATTGTGTAGACAACTAAGAGGCTAGTATTAATTTAATTTAATATCTTGTTAGCAGATATCACAATTTCCAATTTTATAATTACTAAACTCTTTTTATGATTGACTACTCACTTCGTTAAGTAAACCGAGTTCGTCATCAGTTTCTTCTTTAATTTCTTGCATTTACTTTTGGTATATCCTTGAAATCAGGCTTAGTCTCCTTTAATCAACCCTCTTAACTACAAATTATTATGAATCAACTTCAGAGTTCTGCTACTATTTAAAATTAATTTTATTTGTTAATATTACTTTGAAGTAAAGTGAAATAGATAGCATGCATCAAAAGATATTTGTACAATCAAATACTTCTGATGATGTATGTAATTGAGAATATTCTAATCATTATCAAAAATTAGTTTGTTTGTTTGATTGTTGCAAAGCAAAATTATAATTTTACATCAAATTTATATTGGTCAGACAGAGGTACTTGAGAGTTATTGTTGCCGTTATTACTATTATTATTATTATTGTACAAATCTTTATCTTCAGCAAAAAATTATTAAACCTTTTCTATTTCCTCTTAAAATGAGCCTATTTAAATCGGACTTTTCTAAGTAAAAAAAAAAAATTGAATAAACATTTTACTATATAGTTATTTACTATATTTATAAAGTAAGTGTGCAAATAAAAATAAATCAAATGTTATAATAAAATTTTGTTATAGTCAGATAGTTTTTCTTTAAAATTACATATCTTTATTAAATTAAAGATTCAAATTTATGTCTTTTAATTTTTATTTTACATTCATATTTTTATGAATTAAAAACAGTATTTCATATCATTTTATTTTGATATTCTTTTTTTCTATATTCATTTATTAATAAGATAAATGAAGTAATTATTTTTAAGATCGATTGACAACATATTCTCACAATTATCTAATACGATCAAATGTATTCACTTTTCTCATTTTTATTTGCACTTTCATGTTGTGTTAAACATTGATTATAACATCTTAATATATTACTTTGCTCTATTGTGCTTCACAAAATTTATTTGATTCTTATATGACTATTTCCTATATCTTTAATAAATATAATCAGTCGGCATCAATCAATATTTGTAAATAAAGGTTTGAAAAAAGCATCATCATCATTTGTTTTCACCATTTACTTCAGTAGATGGCATTATTTAAATAAGCTTCAACTACTTCTAAATAAATTAAGATAATGATTGACAAGCAACGATGATAAAGTTTTTTAAAAATAAAATAATTAATTAAAATTACATTTTAAGAATGCTTGATAATTATTTATTCCATAACGAGAATGAACTATGAAAAGGTCAACTTCTTATTTTATTTTACTTCTAATAAATTAGTGATAGTGTTGAGGATAAAGTCAAAATCATCTAAATCTTTATTTGGTCTCAATGCGAAGATATACCCAACTATGAATGAAGAAAGTAAGTTGTAAGTCATTTAATCGTTAGGTAGAGAATTAAATTTAGATTGAAGTTTTTCATCTGCTTCAACTAGAAAAAGAGCGGGCTAATCCATCAAAATGTATTTATATAGAGTTTTATATTGTCAAAATATATTGAATGCTTCAGCTTGGTTAGTAGAATTAGAAGAGTTATGCGTTTCTTAGTAGTAGATTTGGTTAGCTTAATAAAAGAAAGGTAGCAGGTAAGAAGCAGTATTATTGTTGTCTTGTATTAAAGATCAATGAAATCAATCTTTGGTTTAAGGATTAAGAAAAATAAATAGAAAATTAAAAAAGAGTTAGTATTTTAATATTTTTTTAGATAGAATTAATTACGCGAAAGTGAATGACCTGCCTTTATAATTTTTACTTTTGATTCAAACTAGTGTTAGCTAAGTCGTATAATTAGAATAGAAAAATATCATCAAATATTCTCTTCATTTGATTGCTTGTTTCTGTCTTTTTTCTATGTATATATATATATTATATATGTATGTATCTTATTTGACTAAATTTTTTTAATTGTTTTTTTTCATTCATAACAAACTGATTTACTTTTTTAGACTATTATCTTGCAATCTACTATCAATAGAATAACAAGATCCAGTATTTCTCATATCCTAGTACCAGATATTTTCATGCGAAATTACTAACAGCTTTTAAAAACTTTTAAAAGCTTGCTTTTGGAACAAGTAAAAATGCACTACTACCATATTTTTAGAATAAACATCTTAAAATTTGTTAATACAAAATATCCTAATTAAAGAAATAAAAATTGATATTTTTTGTTGATGAAATATTTTTCTATATAAATACCATAAATTAATACAATTTAAACAATAGTTTATTCTCATATAGATCAAAAAATTGTATCTAAAAAAATATTATTAGCTTCCTAAAAAACTTATGAAAATTATTTCATAGTTAAAAAGAAGATGCAATTGATTAAATTCACTAATTAAATATATATGAATAAAAAGGATATTTTTTAAATATTTTTCTTTTAGTTCATTCAATTTTAAAGGTTTTTATAAGCACAATTCTCAGTGCTACTTATGTCTAAAATTAAATAACCATTCATTCTGTTAAATATTAACATGCATGTGTCCTCAATACAAACATGAATGGTAAATAAAGTGAAAACCTCAAAATATATTTCTAACTTAAATTTAATAAAATTTGATCAAAAAATTTTAAAACATCTACCTTTAAAAAAACCATATTCTAATATTAATTTTTCTATTTTATAGTAATCAGGTTAATAGTACAACTTCTTTTTTTAATTGCTGGTTGCAAATCAAAAATATGAATTTACATTAATTACTAAATTTTTGCCACCAGTTATTTTTTTTTGCATTCGAAATTTAATTAAATAAATATATTATTTAGCTACTCTGTTCTATTTTCAAATTATAGTTTCTATCATCTTTTTCCTATAGACGCAAGCTTATTTTTTCAACTTTTTAAAAACTCTACAATTTTGAAAGAACAAATAAAAATGCAAATGTTTTGCACAAAAAAACATTCTGATTAATTTTTAATCTCTTTATTTGATATTTCTTGGTTAGGTAAATAAATTTATCCCTGTGAAAATTTTAGAATTAGTTAAGGAAACTTAACTGAGAAACTACTAATCAGTATTTGAAATTAAATTTCTATATAGTTTTAAAATTTTCTATATTCTTTTTCTTTCTAATTAATTTAACATAGCTAAATAAACTATTGATTTTTTATTAATAATTTTAAATCAATGAAGATTAAATATCATTTTATTCTAAATAGAAAATAGCTTTTTCTATAATAGAAAATAATTAATCTCTTTTTTTGTTCAGATTTTCATCATCTTTATTTTATTTTTCGAGGATAGTCCTTAGTTATTTAATTAATTGTCTATATTACTAAATTTTTTAAAATTTTCAAAAAATTCTAATAATTTGAGATATTAAAATAATTAATTTTAAATGAATTTTTTTTAATTTTTTATTCTTCATTTTAGCTCCATATGTAATAATCTGCAATATCCTATATTAATAACTAATTAATTTACATTAACAAATGTTTTAAATATTTTTTTTAGTCTTTAAAAAGTCCCATTTTTATTGAGTAATTCTACCTTATCAAAAAAATTTAACTTTAATAAATTTTTATTTTTAAAATATCTCTAAGGATAGATATTAAATGATTTAAAAATGTAATAATTAAGCAACTACCACTTTCGTTCTCCTAAAATTGTGATGAAATTTATTTATTAATTCATCTAAAACAAAATATTTTGTTACTTTATTCCTTTTTGCATAATAAATCAAGTTGAGATAAATGTGAGAGATAAGAATAAAATTTTATAAAAAATAATTGAGTAATAAATATTTAAAAAATATTTTTAAAAATTTGAATTAACTAATTATTTACATGCATGATATTCAATCTTAGAATAAGATATTTTAGATGTATCTATCTCATCAGCTTCAAGAGAACTTTTAAGTGTTAATAATATCAAAATTGATTAAAAACCCTTAATCATCCTTATATTAAAATAAGATACTGCAAATCCTCATAAAATAAGGTCTAATTTTTTAAAAATCAATCAAATTTTTTAATATATATAAAGAATTTTGTTGTTACTATTTTACAAAAGATTAGGTGTCAAATTTGAGAATTTAGTGTAAATGTTAGAGGTTTTCAATCAAGTATAAGGATGAAATGTTAATTAATGATAATTTGTATCATATCATCATATTAAACAATCAATGAGAAGAACAAAAATAACTATGAAGGCTATAAAATAAAAAAAGTCAAACATAAAAGATTAGTCAAAATTTGCTTAAATAAAAATAAAAAAATTTCAATTTAATAATCTAAATTAAGATTGGGTTGTCTTATTGTATTTAGATAGTTGATGATCGGATATTGAATGAAATGTATATCTCATTTTATTACTAATTTTTAGTATAAAAAAGATAGATAGTAAAATGTGAAGGTTATTTATTAAAATAATTTATAAACAAAATTATTGAATTTATTAAATAATAGATTTTAATCTAATTTAAAAATAATAATAGTTGCAAAGGAGTTTTGATAAATCATAATCATAGTTTTCAATAAAGATTTTAATAATTACTTATTTTTTTTATTTATTTATCAATTCTAAATTTTTAATTAAAGTAAATTAAAATAAATTCTTAAAATAATTAAATTATTTCAATTTATTCCATGTATTTATTTGTTTTTGAGATTTTAAAAGATTTAAATTATATTAAAACTACTTTCTTAGTATTCATTTTTGTTTATTTTTTAAGTAATTATTCAGTTAAGAAAAAGTTTTAATTCAAATACCTTTGAATTTATAAATTTGATTAAGTATTGATTGAAAGAATTAAATCTAATTCTTGGTTTAAAAGCAACGATATAATCAAACAAATGCAATTATAGGGTTTTTGTATTTTTTTTGAAAAACCATTAAAAAGTAGAAAGCTATTAAATAAAGAATAATTAAGTTTTTTTGAAAATTTTGAAAAGTGTTAAAAAGTTTTGTGAGAAATTAAGATAGAAAAACATAAAAACTAAACAAAATTATATTATTTGTAATCAAACAATACAATATTTTTCTAGAAATCATAGTATTTGAATTGAGATAGCAACCATCTTATTGAAAGTACCTGCATAGAATAGATTTGATTGAAAATACCTTCTATATTAATCATCTTAGAATAGAAAAATTGCTAGAGCTAGCTTGAAAATTATTTTTATAGGTTTCTGAAATAGCAAAATTTTGATACAAATTAATTACCATGTTAAGCAACGATTATGACTACACTATTGATAAATATTTAGTACCAAAAGTTAGGTTGAGATGTCCAACTCATAACAAAGAGTAAGCATAATTCATATGCACAGACAGCTCTTGCAAGAGGCAATCAATCATATGCAAAAGCTGCTAGTACGAAAATGATTCTCATTTCAGAGATCATAAAGCTTAATTCAAAAATATAGATAATTATTTAGTGGATGCAGTTAATGAAATGGAAAACTTTACACCAGTGAACAGATAGATTTTGTAGGAAATTTATAGCTAAACTCCAAATCTTTAAAAGTGGTAAGATGATGATGAAATGCATCTAAGGAATGTTGAAAAGCATATACATGCATAGAAATCCTTAATAGACGAAGAAATGGGAGCACTCAGCTCAATGTTGCTTTCAAATTTAGACTAAATTAGGGAAAAGTTGTATAGCAGATTAGACGGTTTCTATAAAAATTATTGTGACACATTTAACAAATAGAAAACATCATTAAATGAAAATTTTGGATTAGCAAAAACCTTTTATCTCTTCATCAATCCTTCGAATCTTGCTGCAAAACTTCAAAGTGAAATGCCACTCTAAGCATCTTAATTTGTTTCACAACTTAATAAAGCTATTGAAAAGGCAAAAACTGTCTCATAAAATAAGTAGACTTTTGTAACAAACTTCAGAGCAATCAATTCGTAGCTTAATAAAATGACTGATAATCTTCCTTACTATCTTCCAAGTGATTAGATGGCTTAGCAGGTTTAAATTATTATTAAAAATGTAGAGTAATTTTTCAATAAAAACATTCTCTACCCTGAAGATGCGCCTCCTGCTGAGCTAGGAGGAAACTTTGCTGCAGGAACTCAATAGCAGTTATAGCCACAATCCTCCTCTTCATCTTCCTCATCTTCTAATGGCTAAATTATAAATCAAAACAACAACAATGCAAATAATATAAGCAATCTTAATGTAAATAATTATCTAAATTTAGCTTCTGCAGCTCCCCCAACAATTCCTGCTATGCAAAACAACTTCTTATCAAGTAATATTCAAAGTAATAACAATAATGGCTTAAATCTCAACAGATAGGGATCTAATAATTAAAACAACAATATCATTAATGTATCTAATAATAGTGGAGGTAAAAAGTAGTTCAAAATATCCAAGAATGGCAAGTAGATGCAGCTCAAAAATACAGAATAGAATATTAATATCAAACCTGTTAAGAAGTATTAGCTTGAAATTCCTATTTGCTCTGTGTGTTCGCTTTCAGAGACTCACTACGCATTAGCTTCTGCTGGTGATTCAAAAATTAAAATATTTGAATCTTCATTGAAGAAAATGCACACTTTCCCTGCTCACTCTGCTCCTATTACTTGCGTGACTAAAATTAAAGCCATTTTCGATGCTTATTCAGATTAGATAATATCTTAGCCTAAGCATGACTTAGTAAACTAACAAAGTAATGTCAATAATGGAGAAAATAGTAAAAAAATTCTTATAGCAACATGCTCTTAAGATATGAGTGTCTTGATTTAGAAATATGATCTTGAAAAATCATCCTAGCCAACAATTTATAATAAAATAACTTCATTCACATCTACTCCTTAATTCATAGTAGATATTCAAGATGGCATTCATATAGCAGTGGGAGATAGCTTTGGAGATATTTAAGTTTTTAATTTCCATGATGGAAAAATTATCCATCAAGTTAAAGGAAAGCACAATGGTAAAATTATTGGAATTTACTTGATTAAATCACAAAAGAAGCTGATAGTTGCAAGCGATGACACTATTTCTATTTGGAAATATTCTTACTTACCTGCTACTTAGTCTCCTGTAGCTTAGATGGACAGACTCTACTAGGACAATTTGATCAGTGACAGCTAGTTAGGCAGAATATCTTGCTTTATCCCTTCGTATAGAGATAATATTTGCTTCTTAGGAAATAATGATGGAGAAGTTATCATTTACGACCTTGTTAGTAGAAGAATACTCAGCAGATGGAATGCTCATGGTCATGTGCCTGTTCTAGATTTCTGTCTATTTGAATTTGATGGAAAAAGAGATATAGGCACTTTGCTATCTATAGGTTTAAGTGATAAATAAATAAAGATTTGGAAGATCACAGCAGATGACAGAAATAATTTCGTTACAGAAGATCCTGTAATTTTGGATGGTAATTCTATCAATGATGATATCTAATCTAAAAATAAATTATAAATCGTGCAAGCAAGCTGCCCCAAATTAGTGATAGCGAACGAAAGAGACAAAGAGTTACTCCTTTACAATCTTATTCTTTGAAAATGATTTAAAATTAAGTATAAGCAAAATATCAAATCTTTAACTAAATTAAAAAATTATATATAATAAAAATTAAAAACTAAGCTTAAAAATATTTTTAATCGCAATACTATAAAAACCATTAGTTCATTTTTATATTAATTTGTTTGTCACAGTTATTAATTTTAATCTTAATAAACTTTTCATCCTTACTTTATTTAAATAAATGATAAGAAAAAAAATTTTATTTTAATATTTTTATCTATCTTAGTTAAAAGGTCTTGTTAATTAACAAGTAGAATTAGTGTTTTAAGTTAACAAGAGAAGTAATTTCACCACAAAACAAAATTGAGCTTATGAAATTTTAGTTAGGGAATATCTCAGTTTATAGATAAATTAACCCTAAGATTCTCATTTAAAATATTACTCTTAACTAAGCTACATGAATGATTATAAATAAAATATATAAATACATTAATAAATTATTAAATGAAGCTAATAAATAATAAATTTATATACAGTATCCTTTTGTTGTTGCTGTTATTAAAATAAGAAAATACTTGTTATTTAAAAGTGTATGTATATCTAGTTGAAAACTATAATTATAAAAAAGGTGAATGATGCTAACGTAACATAAAATTAATATACATAAAGTAGTTGAAAATTTAATAAAAATTGAATGGTTAATAGAAATAAATATTAATTTAAATTTCATTTTTTGTATCAAATATTTAATAATTTTATTTATCAAAGCTAATATATCAATTTTATCCCTAATAAAGGAGAAGAAATAGTGAAAAAAATTAGAAAGAAAAGGAGTTTTCACAATATTTATTAAAAAAATATATATATAAATATGTAATTAGGACATTTTAATTTGATATTATATTAGTTGAAAATCATATTTTTAAGAGTATGATGAAATTTAAGTTAAAGTTTGTTGAGAAAGTAATTAAATATTGAGTGATTAATTATAATTTATTAATTTATTTTTTATTTTTCGTTTGTAAATTTCAGACAATATAATGAATATATACATAAGTATAATTTAAAACAAGCTTTGTAAAAATAATTGTTGGAGATTAATTAAGTATTATCCATAGAGTTTTTTTGTAGGAGTATGTATGATATATTTTAATAACAAAATAAATTGTATAAAAAATAAATAGTTCTACATAAAAATATATTTAAAAAATGAATAAAGAAGAAAATAAAAACATAGAAGAAGTCTTTAGTAATTAAAATTTAAACAGAAATTCTTAATCTCAATACAATTCAACTTAGCCTTCTTAAAATTGTGATAGCCAGTCTCTAAACTTGTGCATTTTTAGTCCTTAAAATCAATTTAAATCGTAGTTGACATAGCATGATTTTTTAAAGCAATAGTGTAATGAACAATTATCTTAAAATAGCTAGAGACAATCAGAAAGACTTCCTATTATAAACTCTGCACCAGACATTGCTGATAACAATATTTAGATAAAGAAAAAAAATATGCCAACTATTTACTCAGAACAAGCAATAAAAATTGAAGTGCCGTCCGAATGGCTCTAAAAAAATAAATAGTAATATGAAATAGCAAATTAAGAAAAAAAAATATAAATGAACAACTTTAAAAATAAATGTGAAAAAAGTTCACAAATAAATGAAATAGAAGAGAGAAATAAGAATATCAAAATATAAATAATTTAGTTTGGCTGGAAGAGATGCTTTTCATTGATATTGATGCTTGGAAGCTCAATTTACACTTATTTATGGTTTTTTTACGTAGTAGGATTTATAAATTAGTCAAAGAACATCAAGTTAAGAGTGATGAATAAAAATAGTCTATCTGATACTTATTTAGTTTACATTCCTGTTATACTGTAAACTATTTCATATTTAGTTCACTCTATTTCTTATTTGTTGTTAGTAAGGAAACTTAAAAAAGAAAACACCATCTCTTAAAGGCTAGTTATCTATATGAAAATATAATACATTTCTTTAGATGTATTTCCAATAGCTTTAATCATAATCTATTCAACTTTTTTAGATAGTTTTTTTAAAATTACAGGGATTGTAATTTATTTTGCTTAACTGATTACTTAATTGTATAATATTAAATAATATTAAAAATACATTGATAATAAGCTTACCCTTCAAAAAATATAAATTGAATTATAAACAAAAAACTCTGTACATGAAATGACAACATCATAAAATTATTGACCATTTCTGTATAAAATTAGATTCTAAAATAATATAATATTATAATTTGCTAATATTCAAGATATTTTTATAAAATTTTTGTTAAGTCTATTTTATATTTTAAATTCTTATCTTACTGAGTTGACTGCTTTAAATATACCTTGTTTTCATTTTATTTAAATTTTAATCTTTATTTATTAATTGATCATAAATTTAATCGAATCTCAAGACTATTAAAAAAATAATTTTTCTTTGTTTACTTATTTACTACTCATTCTTAAAATTTCAAAAACCATTTTATTTTAAAGTATTATTTGACTTGTATAATCAATCTATTTATTTGATTAAAAAGATAGATAGATACTCGCTTATTTTTGATACTATTTATCTGATATAATAATTGTATGAAAATTTATGTTATAGAAAGTACCACTAATAATAAATAAATAAAATTTAAGAAATTAAGCTGAGTTTATAATTATTTTATATTTTGAGAGCTGTAAAAAATAAATATTTTTGAATTATCTGATGAAATTTTGGTATAAAATAAGCAAAAATTGATTGAATTATTTTATGGCTTTTAAGCCTAACTTTTTCTAATTTAAAAATATAAACTTATGACGTATTTTAGATTCATTATGCTAATAAATAAATTTGATGATTAGAGCTCATTCAATTTATTATTTAAATAATATGTTAAAAATGTTAATAAAATACTAAATTAAACATCATTATTGAGTTTGATAAAGATATTTAAATAAAATAAAATATTACAACTATGTTAACACTTTTAAGTTAAGTTAAGTTAAGTCTGAAATTAAATTATCTATTTTTCCAAATAAAATTAGATTAATAAGCTCGAATTCAATATTTATTATAAATAATGAACACCAAATAATCAGCGTGTATTTTTTTATAATTATTTTTTTACTTCATCATTCTTAATTTTAAAAGTATTTAGAAGTAAAATTTTAAGTATTTATTTAGTAACATATGTCCTTATAAGTTTTTATTTAAACTAATAAATTCTTGTAATCCTTTTTATATAAAGAGAAATATCAAATTTAATTTAAAAAAGTTCTCTTTATCTAATCAGTATTTATTAACTAATATTAAATTTTCTTGAAGGAATATCTTATTTGAGTGATTTTTATGTTAAATCATCTTAATAATACCAATTTTAAGCTCAATATTTTAAGTCATCAAATCAAGAAAATCAAATTTTAGAGCAAAAAAACCCAATTTACAAAAGAAAATTAATTATTGATTTTTAAGTTAGATTTGATATTTTTTTAGATAATTAATAATTTAGAAAACAAATTCTTCAAATTATTTTTCAGATACATTTTTATTAAGAAGTTTATATAAAAATACTTTAAAATTATTCTTTAAAATATACAATACTATATATTTATAAGGGCAAGATACCGTAATTCGTCATTACCTAACCTATTTAACCCTCGGATTTGAGCTGGCCGAGATGTAAATTTTTATTGTTTCTAAATTTAAAAAAATTCTTCAAATGAGAAGATCTAAATTGAGTAATTAAAGTACTTTGAGCAATAGTAAACATTATTAAACAAATCTGTTCTATTTTTCCAACTTATGAAAAAACCGGAAAAATGTTTTTATAATTTCCAAATATTATTTTTCTTTATTATTGTTAATTTATTGTTTATGTGAAGAAATTCTTTAATGGGTTCATATTTTAGTAAAAAAAAGCAAAAATTATTAACATAAATTAAAAATATTCTTACATATCTTACAAATAGAAAAAACACTCAACATTTTTGATAAAAATCAGATGAATATTTTTCTTTAATACTCTACATTTTTAAATATTTTTAATTCAACTTAAGTCTATTTAATTTAATAAAATTAATCATTCAAATTAATTATCCAAATTAATTTTCTAGATTATCTAGATAGAATCTAAATTTTCAACAAGCAAGAAAGGAAAAAAAAACACAGATTTTAATTATAAAAAGAAGCAAACTGGTTGATTTTTAATTAGTTTTTCAGACTGATTGGTTGGTGGATTAAAAGCCTAATCAACCAAATAAAAATATTAATAAAAAAAAAACAATAAATTCCTTTTTACTTTAAAAATTATGAGAAAGTTAGAAATTCCATCTGAAATAGAATATAAAATTGATGTTGTGTCAGATATCAACACTGAGAGAAGATAACTAAAGAATAAATTACCAAATATGGTCTGTGATGGCAGTGAATAAATAGAGACTAAAAGCTATGAGAGTAATACTAAAGGTTCAATTTAACAGTCTACTACTAATTCAGAGTCTTGTAATCAGAAAGGAAATTAAAAAGTGGATTTTGTAGAAAAAAATGAAAACGATTGTTTTTAAAAAGTAGAAGAATACTTAACAGATCAATCACCAAAATCATTGCTACAATAATAAAAAGAGAGTGAAGCTGATTAAATAAATACAAGTCCTTAATAATTGATGTAGAAAGCTTTCGCAAAATAATTAAAGGAAAAATACGAAGGAGAAATTAAATGTGAATTGTTGCTTTAAGGAGCCCACTTAAGTAGACTTGGTATTTGCAGATTTTTTTAGCTGATATCAGTAATCGGTTACTAAGTTTATTACATCTTTTGGCAGCTATATACTTAATCTTTATTGAGTTCTTACTATACTATCAAGAAATTTGATTCTAGTAATGAAATTGATATTTTACTTGTATCTATGACTCTTTTATGTATAAGCATATCGTTTTTACTTTTTCCTGTGAGCCTAAGCATAATATTAGAATTAAAAAAATCAAATTCTATTAAAAATATTAAAATTAATGCCCTAAGAGTATAATTGGGTATATTTGATTTATTAGCATGTGTATGCTTTTTAATTTACAATCAAACTTTATTGAGCAGTGACTTTATAATAGCTGGTTTTATTAACTTTGGTTAGTATTTTCTAATATCATTCTACTATTTAAAATAGTATCAAGAATTTATAGGAAAATAAAAAATTCTTTAGTAGTATCTTTAAAAAAATCCTATTGATTGAGTTTAAAAAATATACATTTTATTAAAAAATATTACAAATTATTTTAACTAATACTTTATTTTAGTTTCAATTTATTTATATTTATGGTATAAAAATTCACTGATTTAATTTATGTTTTCGCTTTGCTTACTTACTGTTCCTATATCTGTTTATTTTAGAAGTGATAATTATTGGTTTGTTTGTTTATTTATTAATTTTTTAAGGTTAATAAAAATGTATGGCTTATAATAGACAATATTATAATTCAGATTTTTTTTAAATCTGTTTTTAGTTTGTATTTTTATCATAAAATTTAAATAATTTTCATCATAAAATAAAATTTGGTAGTATTCATTAATAAGATGATGGAATTAAATGTAATAAAACAGAAAATATTTTCTTTTTTCATTATAACGTATTATGTGGATAAAAGAAAAGATCTTGCTTGAAAATAATCAATTTATTCAATTTTTAGTTATAATATTTTGGTTTCTTTTATATTTGTAGTCACTTAATTAAGAGAAAAAGAGATTAAGTAAAAATTTATCCTAATTTTTAATCAAAGAAAAATTAATATTAAACATAAATAAGCTTTTGAGATATTGAATTTAAATATGCGAATAAATATACATATGCCTTAGTTTTTCATAAGTTAAAACCTATTTTGATTTATACCAAACCAAAAAATATTTCGCTTTAATGCTAGTTTTAAAACTTAGAATATGTGATATTAGGGAGACTAACATTTGAAGATTTATAATATATTTCTTATTAAAGAAGAAAATTATAAAATTGAGATGTATTTTAATAATAAAAATAATTGTTTAACTGATGATATAACCTAACATTTGAATAAGTAGGTACATAACTCTAGTCATCTAAGATATTTGAAAGAGTCTTATTTTTTTAAAAACAGGTAATTTATGTGAAATAAATTTCCTCATTCTCACCATTTGAAATCAAAATATTGTGTATTTAATTTATGTAATATTTATAATCTATTTAAAATTTGAAAAACTTATTAAATTCTGATATAAAACAGTAATAGCTAAATAGTTACTATTATTATATAGGTTTGAAAGTAATGTTTATGATTTATACTTAATATAGAGTAAAAAATTTGGAACAATTGATTTAACACTTATTGAAACTCTTTGCGAATTTACTATTAAAAATAAATACATGAAACTTAGAAGTTGACCAAACATGCATAAATTATTACTAATAAGGATATAGAAATAAATCAAGCCTGCTTAAATAATCATAAAAGAAGAAATAAACAAAAATTAAATAATAAATAAATAAATAATATTAACTTTAATTAATTGATAATTTGCAAAAAATATATTTCATAAAATTGGGTGTTTTAGTAAAAAACAGTTGCTAAATAAGAACTAGATTACAGTAAAATTATACTTGAAACTGCGTATGATGTGTCTTGAGTAATAGTAATAAGAGGAGCACTATAATATCAGTTAAAACAAAATTATTTTAAAAGGAAATACTAATGAATTAAATAAAGTACAAGATCAAAAATAAAATGTCTCACCTAACATAAGCTAAGGAATTTAGGAGCATCGCATAACCGAGTCTACAACTCCTGAGCAATTCGTTAAATCCAAGGTTTTTATTGCTCACAACAATGAAATAAAAATTGCTTAAAATGTTGAAAAAATAAGTGAGGTTGATAAGAGCTAGTCATTGAGAATTTTCAATCCAAATTTTATAATGATGATAATCGAAAAAGACTTAAAAGCAGACAGCAGTCCAGCTCAAGTTTAAGAGTGTGGAAAAGAAGCTCAATCAATACTAATAGAAGATGACACCATACAAAAATAGCCTAATAACCCCAATTTAACAGAACAACACTAAAATAAAGCATAAATTAAAGATATTAGGTATTTGAATTACCATAACTAAGATCTAATAAAAAAGATTCGTCTTCAAACAAGCTCTTTGAAAAAATTAACTTTTTATAATCTAATTCAAAATGCGATAATATGGAGTTATATAATTATCAAATTTGTTTGGATTTTCTACATCTTTGGAGTTTTATCATAGGATTAAAGTGAGAATTCTAACTAAAATATCATGTAGATTGATAGGTACGACACTTCGCAAAAAACTTTGATTTACATCGATTGCTTAGTTTTGGCTCTTTAAGTTGTTTTATTACCGCTCTGCAAGCTTTTCATTTACAGAAGTTTAAGAAAGCTGCAAATTTACAAACGTTTTATTATACTAGTACTAAAAATTTATCTGGTTTCAGATTTACTCTTTTTCGGACTGATCTAGTATTATTAATTTGGTTTCGATAGCAAATTTAAAATAGTTGCTGGAATCTTTTTTATACTTTAATCCATCCTATAACTTAACGATATTTAACTTTATTCAAGTATTTATAATTCTTATAAATATTGCACTGATGTCTTAAATGTTGATCCTTTAGAAATCAATATTGTTAATTGATAAATTTAGAGAATCTCTATTAAATTCAACTATTTGTATTAACTTCTTAAGCATCATTCTTTAAATCATTCTTCTTTACAAAACAATCAGAAAAATAAAACTTTATGGCTAAAAATAAATAGCAAATATACATAAAAAGTGCTATTTCATTTTAAATATTTTATATAAAATCTTTTCTTTACCAAAAATAACTCTTTAATAGCAAAAATCTTGAATCAAAAAAAAAAATATATATATATATATATATTTATTAATCCTCTTTCTTAGATATTTCTTTCTAAAAACACCGAAAATAGCCTGAATCTTTCTTTGATATCTTCCTCTCTTCTTCAGATATCTATCTATATATTATTATAATATAAATATAATGAAATCATAATTATTAGTAATTTATATATTTACATCAATGTTACTACTTACTTACTTTAGTATTATTTTTTAAATGATAACTTTATTAAAAAAAAGTAAATTTCTCATCTTTTTCTTCCTCACTCTCATTTTGTGTTAATCCGAAGTAGCTGGTTATAAATTAATTTATTAATTTTAAAATAAAAGTAAAACAATAATTTTGTATATATAGAATGGTAGCAATCAAAGAATTATCTCATAAATAAAATTAATTAAAAGAAAGTACATTGATTAACTCAATAAAAGGTTTATTTAGTCTTAAAATAAATTAATTAATTTTTGAAAATTGCTTATCAAATTTATTCCTAAAACTAATATCATCTAATCTCTATTAAAGATATCAATATTTTAATAACAAAAAGTATATAAAACTGTCTTTCATTCTTCATATAATGCCTCTTTCCACTCCCAAAATTTTTTGAAAAAAATACCTTAACACAAAATATAATACATGCTCACCAAAATATTCCTTTACCTTAATCAACCAGGAATTACTTATATTTTAAATTATATGATAGAAAAGGTAGATAAAAATATAAAAAATAACATTTATTTTAGAAGGACAACTTCATATTTGATTTAAACAAATTTAAATAGTGTTTATTATTCTAAGAAAATATAACATCAAAGATAGTCATTTTTGAGAAATAAATTTCAACCAAATGGCTATTAGTATAAGCTAATTATACAAATTTATTGAAATATTTTAATTCTTTCAAATTTATCTTTAAAAAATATTCAAGCATTTATTTTCTTTTAACATTTTTATAATGATCAAAATAAGAATTAAATCACTAACTTAGGAGTAAATTTATTTCTAAACAATTTTTCTTTTAACCAATATAACAAAAACCAATAATTGAATAGCATTTTACATTTCTACTAAAATAATTATAATATTTATTTAAGTATATATCAATCTTAGAAAAAAATAAATGATTGACCTTATATTATGATATTTATATATTTTCAAGGACATTATTTTTTTTAACTAAGTTGATTGCTGTTTAGGGTACTTGCTTATAATAATTACAAAACAAATTTTGATGTTTAAAACAAAATAAAACTCAAATTTTGATATTGCAAATATTTGATGAGATTACAGTCTACTAAAAAAAAATAAATAATTATAATTTGTTTGCAATAAATCATTGATATTTCTTATTTAAAATCAGTTTTCAATACATATTAAAATTTTTTCATGGTAATCCAATAATGACAACTATTTTTTGAAAACTGAGAAATCCTAGTAAAATTTTTCCAAAAACAAAATATTTTTTAAAAAGTCAAAAGTTAAGAAATTATTTTAATCAATTTATCTCTTACCTTCAAAGTTATGCAAAAAATGCCATGTATTTATCTACGCTCTTAGAATAGAGAAACCATAAAAAGTTTTCAATTATATAGAATTTCTTTCTTTCTATCTACAATAAAATTAGAATCTTCACACAGCTGAAAAAAAGAATCAATAAATTTTTAACAAAGACTCTTTTGTTTTTAGGAAGAGTAAAAGAATTTAAAAATATAAAATACACTGTTCTTAAATTATTAATGAGTATTTTTAATGAATGACGTTTCTAATTTCATTTATATTCACATTCAATAAATTTTATGAATTGCACGAAAAAAAAAAAACATTTAATTTTAATTTATTAAAAGAAATATAAAAAAATTTGATTTAAAGACTTTTATTTTTTGAATGACATTTTTTCTAAATTCATTTTGTTATTAAAATGTCAAGAGTATTTTAAATAGTTTATTTTCTTACTAAATTTCATTTTATTTCTTTTTAAAAAGTTTTTTATAGGCTTAAAAGTAAATTGTTTGACAAAGAGTTTGTCTTAAAATATAATTTAATACTTTCTGTAAAAATTAACCTATAAAAAAATTGGGTTTTTAACTTAAGTTTAAAAGCAAATAATTCTTAAAGGTGTTTGAAACTATATTGAAGTATTTTTATTTCACTTTTTCAAAATTAAACTTCTAATTTTTTAAATTTCAATTATTTTAAATAAGCTATTATGATAACGAGAGACTGAATGAATAATTTGCAATTCTTGTATTACTACTTCATTACTAAAAACGAATTAATTAAAAATTGTAAAAGTTTGTTCAAGCTTTATAAAGACTTAAACAGATTTTATATTCATATAAACAAAACCAAAGGCTAAAAACTTAGTGGTTCTCTGATTTAAGTTAATTTTATAAAAATAATTGAGTACTTAAGAAAGCAAATATAGGCTCAATCAACTAAATAGATAAATCAATAAAAAAATAATGAGTTAATTTATTAGAAATTAACAGAATTATAAAATAATATATTACAATCATATATTGTCAACAAATAAATAATCATTAAATAGAAAAGTCTTTTTTACTTCTAATAAACGCCTCAAAACTTTTAATATATTTTAAACCTTAAAAAAAAATTTTTTATTGAAATATTTATTAATTTATTCATTATTAGAAAAGTAAACAAACAAGCATAAATTAATAAAATTACAATTAATTATTTTAATTTACTATTAATATTTATTTTATTTATTTATTTGTTTATTTATTTATTATTAAATCAATACGAAATTGAGTAAAATTTATTGTCAGTCAACCTATTCTAACACCTTATCCCTAAAATTGTCTAAAATTAAATCCTTATTATCCTTAATTATTTTATTGCTAATTGTTTGGATTTTAATAGTTATGAGCTTAAGTCTTTGATATATACTTATTTACAAATGAAGTACTTTTTATATAATAAGATTGTTAATAAATTTTTTTTAAGAAATAGAATTATTTTACAAGAATCTAGGAGTTCTTAAGAAATCCTTTCCACTGGAAACTGGATAGATATATTTAAAGAATACGTAACCATGACCTGCAGCAACACCAATTAAATCTGAAATTATGCTTTGTCCTAAAATTAAGTGTAATCCCATCAAAATATAAGGGAAATAGCCACCTTTATTTTAAAAAAATAAATACAAAATTAAAAATATTTTATTTAGCTTTATATTTTAATTGGAAGGAATATTTTTAAAATAAATAAAGAGCTAGTTTTGTTTTTACTTTTGAATTTTAAACCAAAGAAGAATTGAACTGTCTCAAAAGGCTATCTTTTGCACCAAATATATATGAAAGCGAATAGTAAAGTGGAACACAAAAATGGTGTACTGAAAATTAATCCTGCAATCTATTTTAAAAATCGTTATAGGTATTTATTACAAAATCTTTTTATTAATCTTACTGATAAGAAAGTCATGACTACGATGTAAAGCCATAGTTATTCATCAACTTATCTGTCAGTAAAAAGTGAATCAAGTCTTGTTGTTGCAAAATATCTAATTTATAATTTATGATTTAAACCTAACCTTTAAAATTAAATTCTAAATGGATTACAGATAGACTAAATCCCAAATTATATTAGGTCCAAATGTCCCAAGAAAGAAGAAGTTTGTGAAAATTCTCCAAATCTATTATATTTTATAAATTTTAAGAAATTCTAAACTTTTGTTTGAGGTTAGTTAGTAAGTAAGTAAATAAATAAATATGATCAAAGATTTAAATCTTTTTACTTAGAAATTCTTGAGCTTTTAAAAATCTAGGTACATATAATATGGGAGAGGTGAATATATTAAGCTAGCTACAACAGTGACAGCTACTACCGCTGTTATAAATGATCTAGAAACTACTGGAAATTAAAAATACCAAGTTTTAAAGTCTTCCATTTACTTAAATTTACTATATGATTTTGTTCCTATTTTTACGCTAACTTTTTTTAATATTTAAATGAATAAAATATCTTATTTATATTATTAAATAATAATAATTTTTCAAATTATTTATAATCCACAATACTGAAATTTCTTAAAAGCTAATTTATTGATAATCAATCGATTGATTGATTGATTCTATCTGACTATTTTCAGAATAAATAAAGTGCCTACATTCTAAAATCTAAAGAAATTTCTTTAAAAAACACGTGTAAAATATTAAAAACGTCTTTGTTAATAATGTATTTAAGTAGAGATAATTTTATGGAGAAATATTCTAATTTATAAAGGTGTTTATTTAGATAATAATTATCTTATATGATATTATAGATAAAAGAAATTTATTTGTTTCACATTTTATTATGAAAATTAATCTTAAATCAACAATTTAAGTTTAAAAAATTGTACTTACTTTTAATTAAATAATAAGAATTGATTTTTTATTTCTTA
The DNA here is from genome assembly GCF_000189635.1 of Tetrahymena thermophila SB210. NCBI lineage: Eukaryota > Ciliophora > Oligohymenophorea > Hymenostomatida > Tetrahymenidae > Tetrahymena > Tetrahymena thermophila. The sequence goes on along the minus strand of NW_002476172.1, from coordinate 37,765 downwards.
ATAATAAGTACAAAAGGGTGAGTGACGATTTTAGATTTCTCAATTTAATAGAAGTATTTACTACTTATTTAAATTTTACTGCTTATAATAATTATTTTAGTTTTATAATAAATGTTAAGTAAGTAATTAAGTAAGTAAGTTTGTTTTAGCTGAATTTGGGAAATGAAATATTTTAAAAGTTAATTTGTCTTAAGCTAAATGTATAAATATCAAATATTAAATATGAATAAAAATTTAATTTAATTAATGCAAATAATTTATTAATTAATAAACATCTTATTTGCACTTTTTATAAAAATTATTAAGTTAAATATGTTTTAATAAAAAAATCTTACTAAAGGGCTTCATTTAATTATTTTTTCATTTACATAATATATGTAAGGATTTTATGTAATTGCATTCTAAAATTTTAAACCTTGTTTTTAATAGAGTTTTTTCCATGTTTGCTAGATTTAAGTTTAGTTTCTATCGATATTTTTCTAATATTCCAAATATTTTCTTAATTTTATTTATAATTAAATCAAATATTAACAAATTTACAATTAAAAAAAATTTTCAATGATTAAATCAATTTATTTTTCTAAATTTAACTAATTTTTAAAATTTAATCTAATTTGTTTTTTAAGCTAAAAATTTGTCTAAAAATCTTTTAATTAAGTATTGATTAGTTAGTATAGCCTATCTAAAATTAAAAAGGTATTTAACTCTATTTCGATAGTAAAATTTAAAAAACTTTTAATTAGAAAATAATTTTACAAATAATTTTTTAATTGATAAATTTGAAAATCAAAAAGTAAAAAATAACTTTTATAATTTTAAAAAACAAACAAGATTTTAATAAAGTCTTAATACTGAAATAAATATGAATTTATTGATTGATAAATTTATGAATTAAAAAAAAATAAATCATTTTGTATTTAAATCCTAAAATAAAAGATATTTAGTATGAACAAAAAAAAATTTAATTAATACAAATAATTTACTCTTTAATTGCATTTATTATTTTAATTGTTAAGTTTGATATTTCTTCATAAAGAAATATATTTAGTGCTAAAATAGCATCATTAAATTACTTTTTACATTAATATTACTTATACTCCTAAAATAGCAAATATGAAAGGCCTTTATTCTGATATTTTAGACAATTTAAAACCTTGTTTTTAATAGAATTTGTTTCCATGTTTATTTGAGCTTAATTTGCCTAAAAATAAATACTTTCTATTTATTTTTTTTGCATGTTCTTCTACCATTTTCATAATTTAGCTTGCAATACCTCTTCCTTCGTATTCCTTTCTTACAGCAACTCTGCTAACTTCTCCTGTTTCGTTAACAGGTAAATTTAAGACATTCTCAAAATCAGTATCATATGTAGTCATAGCCACAAGCAAATCCTTTTCAGTATCTACTGCAATAAAAAACTTTCTATCTCCAGAAAAATACTACATCATTGAGTCTTTTTAAAAGTATCTTCGTATAATGAAGCTAGAATAGGATATTTAAGTTGATAAAAACAATTTCTTAGCTATGAAAAAGCAGTAGAGGTGAATAGTGCCAATAAAAATAGAAATTATGTAACCTATATTTAAAAAGCTGAAAAGGATAGCATATTAAATGCCAAATATTATTGCTAAAACTAACCCTACAATTAAAATCCCCTATTATTTTATTGGCTCTATCAAGTAATCATAACCCTAAGGAGTATGTGTTCTTGGTAGATTCTAAGGATAAAACTCTATCAATTAATCGTAGTATTTCAAATCAAATTCCATGTATTTTATATTTTGGGAAGCTACATTTTTTACCTTAGAATCAATCTAACTCATTTTTTATTATTGAAATTGTAATACCTATTTTTTAGTTTTAAAGTTTAGTTTACAAGCAAATTAACTTTGATTAATTTAAAAATTATATATTATTGTGCAATTTTGATTAGCTTAAATTTAATGTAGAATTAATAATCAATTGCTTTATTTATACATGCTAATTTCGCTACAAAAATCAATATCCTTAAAAATAATATCATTAATTCTTAAACTTTTATTTTCAGATGAAAAAATGTCTTATAACATTCAGTAAAAACCGGATTCTTTAAAAAAGGCTGGTAATTTATTTGTTTAATGAGTTTGAATATAATAAATACATTATGTTCTTTCTTTCTATCTATCTATCTATCTATCTATCTATCTACTAATTTACATTTAAAAAATTATTTTATAGATAATAATAAATCTATAATCCCTATCAACCAATAAATAAATAAAAAAATTATATAGCTACTTCTCGAATATTTAATTCTCGAGTAGGAAATATATATTTAATAGTATAATAAATATTATTTAATATAATATATACTATAAAGAAATAAAAAAAAGGCTTTGAAACAGGTATCAAACCTGATAGAATAAAAAAAAAATAAGTAAAAAATATTTAATCAAAGATTTAATTTTTTGATGAAAATTCTTTTTACAAACATTAAATCTAAAATTTAATATTTATTTATATATTAAAATGAATGAAAAATATTTTTAAACTCTAGATTAAATGTTTGACTGATATTAAAATTTAGATTTCTTCTAGTAGGTAAGAAAAAAAAAAAGAAATAAATCATAAGCGATTTAAAATTCTTTCATCTTCAAAATAAATGCTAAGGAAGGAAGATTATTTGTTTTATATCTAAATATTTGGTGAATCTAGTATAAAATTTAAATTAAATTAATATATAAATTTTTAATCAAAATTTATTTTATTTATTAAGCTGTAGGTAAAAGTTGTATTGTTTTATAAGCTACATAAAATAACTTCAAAGATGAACATGATAAAACGATTACACTAAAATTAGCAACTAAAATAATAAAATAAGATAATAAAATCTTTAAACTACGCATCTGGGATACAGTAATTAATAAATAAATAGGTCATTTTCATATTTTTAATGAAAATCTTTTTAATTATTTTCTTATAATTTAATCAACATCAATAAAAAATTTTAAAATATTTAATTAAAGACTATTTGTAATATATTTTTTAATATTTTTGATATAATTATTAGCCTGGTTAAAAAATACTTAGGTGTCTTGTTTTGCATTCCTATGAAAAAACAGCATAAGGAGCTATTTTAATTTACGATATTACTAAGTAATGTAATTTAAACTATTGTTTAACTTAAAAAATAAATTTATATAATATTAGTCGTGAAAACTTTCTTAATATTAGTGGAATCATCAAATAAATCAGAGATAGTGAGAAATCTTATGTGCCTTTGATTTTAGTAGGAAATAAGTTTGATTTAGAATAAAAGTACATAATTAACTATTTTGGTTTTTTCAAATAATTTAACATAAATTTTCTAGTTTAATTAAATATCAAACATATAACTTTAAAATAAAGTCGTGAAGTAAGTTATACAGAAGGAGAAAATTTTGCTAAAGAACATGATCTTTTTTTCTTTGAGGTGAGTGCATTTACTGGTTATAATATTGAAGTATTATTTAATAAAATTACTGAATTGGTATATGAGAATTAAAACAAATGATATAAAATTTAAATATTAATTATTTATATTATTTATTAATATATTTAGCTAGCTTTTAGTTAGAGTGCTTAATTGGTTGGTTAGCTAATTTTGCAATTTATTTTTTTTCAGATCCATAAATATTTCAAAAATTAACAAATTTCCAAAATAAAATATAATTTTTTTTAAGCTAAACAAATGTTTAAATTTCTTTTAATTAAATATTCATGAGTTTAATTGATACATTTGAAAATCAAAAAGTAAAAAATAACTTATTCTAATTTTAAAAAACAAAATTTTTATCAAGTATTAATTTTCAAATAAATAAGAAGTTATTGATAAATTTATGAGATAAATAAATAAATAAATAAAATAAATTTTTTTGTATTTAAATCTTAAAATAAAAGATATATCGTACAATCAAAATAACAAATTTAATTAATACAAATAATTTACTCTTTAATTATGCTTAATATTTTAATTGCTAAATTTGATATTTCTTCAAAAAGAAATATGTTTAGAACTAAAAAAGAATCCCTCAATTACTTTTTTCATTAATATTACTTATACATACTCATAAAATAGCAAAAATGAAAAGTCTTTATTCAGAAATTTTCTAAAATTTAAAATCTTATTTTTAATAAGTATTATTGCTAAAACTACCATAAAAATCTCCTATTATTTTATTGGCTCTATCAAGTAATCATAAACCTAAGGAGTATGTGTTCTTGGTAGATTCTAAGGATGAAATTCTATCAATTAATCATAGTGTTTCAAGCTATAGAATCAATCTAGCTTATTTTTATTATTGAAATTGCTATACCTACCTAGTTTTTAATTGTAAAGTTTAGTTAACAAGCAAATTAATTTTGATTAATTTAAAAATTATATATTATTGTGCAATTTTGATTAGGTTAAATTTACTGTAGAATTAATGGTCAATTGCTTTATTTATATTTATGTTAGTTTCACTATAAAAATCAATATTTTTAAAATAATATCATTAATCCTTAAACTTTTATTTTAAGATGAAAAAATGTCTTAACATATTCAGTAAAACGATGAACTTTAAAATGACTGGTAATTCTTTTAAGTTTAATGAGTTTGAATCAAATAAATATATTATGTGCTATCTATCTTTAAAAAATTATTTTATAGAAAATAATAAGTCTATAATCCCTATCAACCAATAAATAAATAAATAAATAAATAAATAATATAGCTATCCTAGAATAGTTATTTCTCAAGTAGGAAATAAACATTTAATACTACAATAAATATTATTTAATAAAATAAATTTAAAAAAAATAAAAAAAGGTTTTGAAATAGGTTTCGAACCTAATAGAAGAAAAAAAAATAAGTAAAAAATGTTTAAACAAAGATTTAATTTTTTAAGAATATTTTTATAACAAACATTTAATCTAAAATTTAAAATTTTTTATATAAATAAAATTTTTTTTAACTCAAGATTAAATGTTTGACTTATATTAAAATTTAGATTTCTTATAGTAAGTAAGTAAAAAAAGGAAATAAATCATAAACGATTTAAAATTCAATCATCTTCAAAATAAATGCTAACGAAGTAAGATTATAGGTTTAATATTTAAATATTTGGTGAATCTTGTATAAAATTTAAATTAAATTAATATTTCAATTTTTATTCTAAATTTATTATTTTAACTAAGCTGTAGGAAAAAGTTGTATTGTTTTATAAGCTTCAGAAAATAAATTCAAAGATGAACATGATAAAACGATTGGAGTAGAATTCTTAAATAAAATAATATAATATGATAATAAAATCTTTAAACTATCCATCTGGGATACAGTAATTTATTAATTAATGAATAAATCATTTTCATATTTTAAATGAAACTTTTTTTAATTATTTACTAATAATTTAATAAAAATTAATAAAATCTTTTAAATATTGAATAAAAGATGATTTTTGATATATTTTTAATTTTTTTTCAATATATTTATTATTTTTAGGCTGGCTAGAGTAGATTTAGGAGTATTGTTTTTTGCTACTTTGAAAAAGCATAAGGAGTTATTTTAGTTTATGATATTACTAAGTAAATTAATTTAAACTATTGATTAGCTAAAAAAATAAATTTATGTAAATTAGTCGTGAAAGCTTTCTTAATATTAGTGAATTCATTCAAAAATGTAGAGAAAGAACTAGATCTTATGTGCCTTTGATTTTAGTAGGAAATAAATTTGATTTAGAATAAAAGTACATAATTAATTATTTTGGTTTTTTGAATTAATTTAACATAAATTTTTTAGTTAAATAAATATCAAACATATAACATTAAAATAAAGTCGTCAAGTAAGTTATACAGAAGGAGAAAATTTTGCTAAAAAACATGATCTTTTTTTCTTTGAGGTGAGTGCATATACTGGTTATAACATTGATGAATTATTTAACAAAATTACTGAATTGGTATATGAAAATTAAAAATGATGACTGAATATTTTAGTTGATTTAATTGATTAAATTATATATTTAAAGCAAAAAAATTAAGTAATAGATAAAATTTTTAACTTTTTTAATAATAATTAGTTTGTTTATTTGAAGAATTTTTTCAATTAAAATTAAATTTATTTTTTGTTTAATTCATTTTTACATAAAATGAGCAGAAAAGTTTACTCGTAACTAAAAACCAAATAATTGAAATCTATTTAATCTACTTTACTGTTTTTATCTATTTATTTAAAATATAAAGAATATCTTTTTGTTAGAAAAATGAATATTGTTTTTATTTAAAATAAATAAGTAAAGTTATAGCCTTGTTTTAATTATTATAATAAATACAAAAATAAATCTTCAAAATGACTCTAAGAATTTAGATTTTCTTTTTAGCTAAGCTTTTTCTTAATACAAAAATAAGTTAGATACCTTTAAACCCTTTAAATAATAATTGGCAAAACTTCATCAAAATTAAAATGATTTTTATAATTGACTTTGAAACAAAAAATAAAATATTCATTTTGAATTTCAATTCTTCTTAATAAATTCTTAATCTGTAAGCTTATAATTTATTTTTAGTAAGCTAAATAATTAAATGTTTTTGCAAATTTTTCATTCATTTAGTTATTATTTGAAATTGTAAACCGACTTTCTTATCATTTACCTAACTAATATCTTTTGAATAGGTGCTTTTTTTTCTGAATAGTGTAAGATATATAAAAGAATTACTTAATTATTTATTTATATCTTATTATTATTATCATCATCATCATCGTTACTAAGAAATGCTTGAGTAATCAGATTTATAATATCATTTTTGTAATGATTCGTAGTTGTTTTAAAATAACATGTTATATTAAAGAAATAGATTATTTTTTTTATTGCTATCATTTTATTAAATTATAAATTTTATTATTTTTAATAATGTCTAAATATATTTCCTAATTCTAATTGGTAGCCTAAGAGTAAAAGCGGATCTATGTTTCTAAATTTGAATTCCTTAAGTGATCATATATTGCTTATGTCTTAATATCTTTTTAGATTAGGCTTTTATAAAAAATTTGATGAGAAGATGACAATTAATCTTATTTATGACCTAATAATTTTTAATTAAAAAGATTGAAAAAGTAAGGAAAATAAGTTATTAAAGATTATTGATAATTTAATCAAATAATTAAAAAAATATGTAGCATAAAAGATATTTCCTAATTTTGCTTTTACTTACTGCTTTCTGTTAGTGCTAAGTTATTAATAAGCGAAAGCAGCTCAATCTATAAAACAACGAGCTTTATCTGTAAAGTCTATCGGATTTTATTAATGAACCTGCTACCTAAATAAATTGGCCTTCTTTTGATGGAGTTAAACAGATTTTAAAACCTTTTTAAATACTTTAAACCTACTAGGATGCATAGCCTATTAAAACTTTGGCAGTTTTGGATTAGGGAGAATAAGTAAAGTATATTATTGGGTATACTGAACAAGCAACTGTTTAGTCAAATTATTAGCTTTCAGTAGTTTATTAGAAATTGACATTTGATTCTACTTGCTAATGCCTAGTCTAGACTAATATCTCTTAATAACTAGAAACTGTAAGCTCAATTCCAGAGTTATTCTTTGGGAGCTTTTACAACTTTAATAGTGGTTTTATTTCCTACACTATTGGCTTTGCAGTAAAGACTTACAGATTCTAAATTACTTCGTAGAATTAATTTCAATTAGATGCTTTAATTTCATTGAAATTATATCATCATGTTTCAATCTAAGGAACTAATGGCTCTATTTATGTTATTCAGTATGTTGATACAAATTAAAGTTATTATCTCATAAAATTAGATGCTTCTTTGAATGTTATTTTTACAAAAGAAACCTAAACTCCAATTTGCGATCTATAGACAGCAATAGTTGATACTGGAAGATTCTATTTTAACTATTGCTACTTTCTTAATAATACCAGCTTAATCGCTGTTAGTATTAACTTCATCAATGAAACTCTATCTTTTTAAAAATTCGATAACATTTCTTAATCTGCTCCTTTATCATATGTATCTAAGAGGATTGGAAATTTTATTATGATTGCATTATATGAAATTTAAGAATGTACTATCTTAAAATTAAAGTCAAACGAAAGCATAAATGATAATGTATTTAATTTGATTTCAAACATTAAATTTCCAAAATCTTTTTAAAACCAAATAAATTTTATAAATCAAAATCTTTTGGGTTTATATTCAGATAATATTTTGTAATTATTTGATTAAGATAGATAATAAACAATTTATCAAACTCAAGTAGATTAAGATGGATTTAGTATTTAATCTGTACACAGTTTAGGAAATTAAATGTTTCTCTATTTATTCGACAGCTTTAAGAAATATTCAAAAACTCTTTCAGTATAAGTATACATACCATCATTTACAATTCAATTAACCCAATCTACAACCTCTCCAATTTAATTTAGTGTAGTAACAGTTTCTCAAACTACATTTTTAATAGAAATAAATGTAAATATAGTGTAGCAAAATACTGTACTTTTTGTGTCAGATTAAGTTACAAAATAAAAGACTATTCAGGTTTTTTAAGATGAAAATGTACAATTATAACCTATAGAAGATCAAGTAATTGGATCTGATCTTTAGTTAAATGTTTCTATAGATCCTTCGTCTTAATAATATATAAAGAATGCTAGTTTTATTAAAATTGTTAATCTACCAATTAAGGGTGACATTAATTCTATTAGTCAAAGCTGCATTGGTTATTAAACTGATGGATTTTTCTCAACTCTTTTTGTGTGTCCTTCTTAATAAATGTTCAATATAATAGCTGCTTAAGCTAATTCTACCAATTAGAATTATTAAAGTAAATAAGGTCTGATAAATACTTATAAAAGTTTGACTGATTTCCCAAACACAATAAAATATATTGATAATTAAGGTTCATTTACATTAGAATAAAGCTAGTCATAGAACTTAATTAATATTTATCTTCCTTATTTGAATAATTAAATCTTATATTTTACAATGATTCCCATTTAATGCACTGATCAAAACTTCTAGTTCGCTTCAGATCCAGCACAAAGTGTATTTTTTACTTATTGTAATAATGATATTACATTATATTTATACACAAACAGTAATTCTAACTAGATTATTAGTAAAACGGTTATTATTTCCAATTAATATTTTAATGAATTGATTTGCATTGATGGAATACTCTTCGCTTATAATGCTTAAACGATTTATGCTTACAATTATATTTAATTTGGCTCTCTTGGTTAAATAACTATCCCTACTGAGGGAAACACCTAATAATTAACTCTATTTAAGAGTTCATTTTTAGTAACCGTTATTGATAATCCTTTGACAAAAATTGCACAATATTCTTACAATAATTTCTCTTCATAATCAGCTACTTTTATTAGGTATCTATAAATAGACAGCAGTCATCCTATAAATATTTAAGGTATAATTATAGCTAAGAGATCTGAAGTTGAAATAGCTTACATCCTCTCTACAACAGTAAACCAGTATTACATTTATAGGGTTAACAGTTAACAATGGTCTAATTAACTCTATGCTCCTGTAAGCTTTAATTTACCATAAACAGTTATAAGTGGCTATAACATATGCTAAATGAATCCTCTTGTCTTCTAATAAGTCCTAAAAGAAGCCAGTGTAAAATATGAACTAAACTTAACTCCTAATTAATTTAACACTAACCATTTATGGTCAGCTTTATTTGCTCTTTCCCTTTAAAAAGACTAAAATTAAAGTCGCTAGAATTTAAAATCTATCTAATAAATCCAAAGAATACTGTAAACTAATTAGGTCTAGTACACATTGCTTATTAACAGAGATGCAAGTGCTGCTTTTGGAAATGTCAATCAATAATCAGAATAAATCTAACAACTTAAAACATAAATTCAAGATATTTAAGTTGGTGACGATGAAAATGATTTTATTTTCAACTTCAAAGATTATTCTGTTTATAATGCTTGCCTAACTGGATGGTAAAATTCAGAAAGAGTATAAATAATACCAAGAATTGACACTTCAACACCACTCATTGGAAACTAAGTTTTCACAATTCTCTACAATTAGCGTGTCTAAATTCAAAAAAATTAAATTTCTAGTTTCTTTACAATTTAAGGAAACTTTAACGATTGCATAATTTTAGATGATAAAGCTTCACTTTAAAGTCCTTCTAGCCATAATTATTCATTCACTCTATACATTATATGCCAATCTTATGTTTCTTAATACTAAATTTAATATCAGATTGATGAAAATACGGGATAAATTAGCAATTCTAATGTATCTGATCCAGTTAATTACTTTTTTGATTCTAAGATCTTACTATTGTCAAACATTAAAGAAATTATAAGTTACAATTAATAATTTTATTTATATTTTATTGGAGGATTGAATCCTTCTTTGCTAATATTAAATTCTCAGCTAAAGTAAGCTTCTATACAATTGTTAAACAACTCTTTTTACAATAAAAAGAGCATTAATTTCATCTATTAATTAAACCTTTACATAACTATATATTCTACAGGATTAATTTAGTATCATTTAGCTTCATAATAAACATAAACGACCTATGCACTTTATTTGTAGGATCTATTAAGTGCTTTTAATTTTATAGTAAGTCCAAACGATTATGTCTAAACTATAGAATAATATTCTGATCTACAATTTAGGATATCATTTGCAAAATCTTATATCTATGATATTACTTTCCAGTTAAATTCAAATTAATAATTACAAATTTAGTCTGTAAGTTAATACTACTACTTAGATGCTTTCTCAGAGTATATTTCTGGATATAAAGGAAGTAAATACACAATATTATTTGGATAAAATTAAGTCAAGCAGTTGTATTTTGTTTTATATCAAAATTCAGCTTCATTATAAAGCATATACTTAATTTAATCAGCTTATTAATATGAATCAATAGAAGCCTATAGTGTTAGTCCTACATATGTCAAACAAATGACTCCCAATAGTATTTAAGTTGTTATTTCAAGTGGCTATACCTTTAGTATAAAAATATCTGATTTTTTAGGTGTTAAAATTATATATCTAGATGAATCACAAACATAAAACTAAGGCTAAATAGCTCCTAATTAATAAAACAACCCAGATAATACAATAACATTTAATATACCTCCAAATTAAAATTCAAAAAGTAAATCTTATGGTCAAAATTTACTTTTTAATTTATTAAATATTATCATTACTGTGATTTTAATTATTTGAATTAAGTTTACATTTTATTTTTATATAAACAAATTTTAAAAAGTTATTTTTTACTTTGTAAACAAAATCATAAAATTAAATTTATAAATTTCATTTAATTACCTTCCAATAAAATATTTTTCATGTAAATTCTTGATTTATTTTAATATATTTGTTTGTTATAAAGGTCTTTTTATATTAAACTATTTATAAAATCACAAAATTAAATTTAAAAATAATTAATTATAAAAATATTTATGCATAAATTTTATTTAATTAACAAAATATTTTTTAATAAAATTTAATTTCCTTTTGATAAAATATTTTTACAAATAATTTTATTGATTTGAATTTATTTGTTGTAAAGGTCTTTTTTCTTATTTTGTAAACTGTTTGCAAAATCATAATAAATAATTTAATTAACAAAATATTTATAATTTAATATCATTTAATTAGTTAATAATGTGTAAATAATAAATTGGATTTAGTTTACTTTTAGTAAAATATTTTTTTAAAGTAATTTTTTGATTTGAAATAATTAAATGATTTTTTTTTAAAATGGTTTTTTAGAGTTTGGAATAAATTTAATTTTAATAATAATATTTTTAAAAATAAAATAAAAAATTTTAAACAAAATAAAAAATCAAGTAAGTAGATGTTATAAGATTTTTTCATTGAGACAGACAGAATCATAATTACTTTATTGTGTAGAAGTATAAATGCATTGATTCTATTTAATATTTTGTAAATTGATAAAGAATTAAAGGGTAAAATAATCTACATTATTATATATAGTAAAAATTAAATATTATAATAGATATATATTTTGAAATATTATTCTGTTCATTATTAAGACTAGATTTAAATATTTTAAATTTCACTGTTATTTTACAGGCTTTGCTAAACAAAAGTTTCTACATTTGATTATCTAAGGGAGATACTAATTGATACTCTGCAGTTAGGACATGTATTCTTCTTAGTTTTTAACCATTAGCGGATACATTAGCTATGAAAAATGTGATTACATTCGAATGAAACTATTTTACCACTCTAGATATCTTCTTAACATATAGAGCAAGTGTTGTCATACTTGAACTCGTTAGGAACATCCATGCTTAAAACGCTTTCTGTTTTGATATAAACTTAGCCATCGATTTAGTTCTCACTAAGTAGAGGTGAGTTCATTTAACCTACTTGCGAATTTAAGAGCTTCTTTAATTTTATTGTAATTATCATGTAGTATAAATGTATAGGCAAAAAAATCCAATAGAAGGTAAGATTTCCTGAGAAATTATTTTAGAGAATGATATCATTGAATTCATTCCATATATTAAGAGAAAAGATTAATTCTACTGAGCAGTAACTAATAATGACTACGAAAAACAATAAACAGACAACCTAAAGGAATGTTAAAAAGTAAATAGAGAACTTTAATTTTCTTAAATTTTCATGAGTTATTAAATTGATCGATCTCGCTCTATAAATAAGAGATAATGCTGAAGAAGAAGTATACAAAAGGACTATACTTCCAATTTAAAAAGCTAATTCATAATCTTATATTACAACGAATGTTATTGAACCAGCCAAGAGAATTACCAACACAAATAAAGATATAATTATCTCAAAGATGATCTAACCTCTTGGATTATCTAAACACCCCATCGCTTAGTTAGGACACTGCTTAGGTTTATACTATTTAGATCTTGTTTTGAAAGTGTTTACTCAAAAAACTTAAATTTTTAATATTATAAAGAAAGTATTACTAATTAATTAATTAATTTATATAAAATCTGATCATTATTTTAAATTAGAAAATTTTAAAACATAATTTTTTTCTTAACTTTTTTGTTGATTCTAGCAAAAAATATTTATTAGAATGTTAGTTGTTATTATTATATATGATATTTAAAAATTTAAATAATTAGAAATTATTTAATCTATTTTCTTATCTAATTATATTTCAATAGTAAAGTAATAATTTAATCATTTACACATTTTAGCTTAATAGAACAAAAATAATTTACACAAAAATAGGTCTAAAAAAAAATGGATGATAAAGCTATTGAAATACTTTCATAAATAAATTTTGAATGCATGATTAATAAATAAATTTTATTAAACTTACTTTAAAATGCATTAAAATAATTTAAGGAATAAACAAAAGTTTATTATTACGACAACGACTCTCATTCTGTAACTTTAATAATAGATAATTCAGATGCTCCAATTTATTTAAAAATATGTCTTTTTGAATCAGATCAAATGAGTTAATTAATTAAGATTTTATAAAAATACTTAAAAATTTTTAAAAAATAAACTTAAATAATAAAATAGAATTGAATTCATCTGATTTAGTAGACTCTCAAGTAGCTTACAAGGTGTCTTAAGTTGAAAATTTTGCTTTGTATTACTATGAAAAAAAATAATGTAAATTTTTTACATTTTATGTGTAAATAATCTCAAGTTAATTCCTAATTTTAATATAAAGTTGAAAACCTGAGAAAAATATTTTAATTAGACTAAGTAAAAATATTAAATAAAGTAAATATTAAAAACAAAGACTAATTTTATATTAGATCACTGAAGAAACATCTAATCTTATTAGAAATCTTCAAATTAAAGAGTAATTAATTAAATAGATTTTAAATTTATAAGTATTAAATAAAATCTTTTTTAAAGTTGTATTAGCATGGGATAGTAAGACTGCCTTGATTTAGGAAATTAAATAAGCAAATGCTTTAATCTTTCTACTCTTAACATTGACTTAACGTAAATATGTTCTTTTTCTTGAGAGAATATTAAAATTAATTAATTTTATTAGATTGTGCACTTTCTTTAAATATAAAGGATGTGAATAGCTCGCAGATGCAATTTCTAAATGTTAATTTATCAGAGAAATTTATTTAGAATTGATGTACGTTTTTATTGATATTCTTATATTAATATTATTTAATAATATTTACATTCATAAAATAAGGAAAACGAACATAAAAAAAGAAGGAGCTACTGTTTTAGGTTAAAAAATATCAAAATGCTAAAATCTTTGTAAAATAACATTAGGTTTATAGTAAATTTTTTCTTTATTTCCATAATACCTTTACTTACATATAATCAATCAAAGAGAAAATGATATAGGATCGGATGGCCTTTCATCTATTATAGAAGGGATAAGCAAGTCAAGCTAATTAGAAATGCTAACTCTTTATCTTCAGTAAAAAATCAAATATTTAAAAAATAAATAAATTAATTATTTTTTAATCAAAAGGGATAATAATATTGGTGTTAATGACTTAAGTTAATTTTCTATTTATCTTAAAGAGTGTTAAAAGCTTAACTTTTTGCATTTACAATTAAGGTTGATTTACTTATTTATTGATGATGTTTCAATTCTATTTAAATTTATTTTTTAAATGTTTAAATTAAAGCCGAAATAAATTCGATCAGAACTCTTTGAAACAACTTGCACAAGGAATAGCGTTATCGTCAACTTTAAAGACCTTGATTTTAATTATCTCGTAATTAATTTTACATTTTAAAGGATAAAAATTTTAATTTTTTTAGAGGAAATAAATTAGATGACTATAGTTTAAGTGAATTAGGAAAGGTTCTAGCGAATAGTTGCAGCATTTAAAATATTACAACTGATTTTTAGTAAAAATAAATAATATAAAATTTATTCGTATAACTTTAATACTTTATATAAAGCCAGCTTTAAACAAGCGAAAATAAAAATTAAGAATAGGCTTCACTCAAAGAAAAAAAATAAATCTTCTAAACTCTGAAGACACTAAATTTGGATCTATTGTATCTATTTATTTATTTTAACAGCAATTATAATTTAAAATTAACTTAATTGTTAAAAAGTGCAAGCAAAATAAACTAATAAGGTTTATTGAGTTTAGGCCAAGAACTAGCTAAATGCTAACAATTATCTCAGCTTGAAATGGATTTTAAGTAATTTTTTTATTTTTAAATGTTTAATTTTAATTTTATTTTATTAGAGCTAGTTAAATAGATGGTTAAGGATTAGCTAACTTTTCGCTGGGATTGAAAGAAATTGATAATTTAACTAATTTAACATTAAATTTCAGTAACTACAACTGTGGAAAATAGTATATTCCTCTTCAAAATAATATTTCATTTTCTCAATAAAATTAATAAAAGCTATAACAGGATTAATTCGATTGGAATAGAAGAACTAGCAAAAGGAATCTCAAAACTTATAAATTTACAGTTACTAAACTTGAATTTATAGTAATTGCAAATAAAATATTATATCTAAATAAATATTTTAATATTTTGTAATATATAATAGAAACAATAACATCACCAGTGAATCATTAATACAAATTGGAAACTCCATAAGCAATTGCTAAAAGTTAATGATTTTGCTATTAAATGCATCTAATCCTATTAACCAAAGTTTAGTGTATATATTAGTATTAATTAAACTGATAATACAGATTTCATTTTAAATAAAAAATAGTAACAATGAGTTTTATTAGTTTATGAGCTCAGTTTGCAAATGTAGATTGTTGAAGCAAATTTCTATTTCTAGGAAGTATATTTATTTATTTATTTATTTATTTATATATTTTTTATATCAATTTCAAAATAATAAAAAATAGTTAGAGCAGTTCATGCTAGCAAATTAATGAGATTAAAAAATAAATAAAATAACTAGAGCATCTTAATTATATAAAATTATAAATAAGCGAAGCTTAGGATTATTATTTTAGGTAATAGTGTGTTTGGTACAATCAATTTTGTAAGATTTAGACTTTCAAAAAAGCAAAAAGACTTGTGCGCTCCTAAATACTTTGACTCGAAATATAAATTAATTATATTTATTATATTTTTTCTTTTTTGTAAATCGTAGAATATTAGTTAAATAGTAAATAAAATTTTGATAAAATTATTGTTTAATTGTAAAATATTTAAAATGTTTTTTTGAAAGAATAATAAATGCAAATTATAAAGTATGATTAAATTAAATTAATTAGAATTTATATGCTTAAGTTGTTTTGAGTATTATATTTGACAATAAATAACTATTTAATGATTTAATATTAGAAAATAAATATTTAACCATTTAATTGAAAAAATGAATTTTTATTTAATCATTTTATTTTTTGAAAATAAATATTTAATGATGAAATTTCTAAGACTTTTAATTTGTAAAACAGTTTTAATTTAGATAAAAGATAAATAGCAAGTAAATACGTTAGAGAAATAGTTGGTAGATATAGAAAGATCTTCTTTCTATTTTAATAAGCGATATATAATTGATTTTACTTTTCTTTTATATATCTTAATAAATTCTGATATAGAAAGTTTCAATTCTATCATATTAAATAGACAATTTATTACTGTATAAACTAAAAATTCTTAAAGTCAAAATCAATTAGTTATTAGAAAAAAATTAATATTTTCATAAAAAGTTTAATAGTTTCAAAAAGAAAAATGTGTTTAAGCATAAGCTAATAAGATTTCTTGGTGTTTACAGGAATAATAGCAAGTGTTATTATTTCATCAATGAATATTTATGAATTTATATTACTCAGCTAAGAAGGAGAGACAAAAGCTCTGTATGCTATTATATGGACTTGGATTATATCTAAAATACTATCTTTACCATCATAAAAATGTAGAATAAAGTGTGAAGAATTGATGATTTAACTTCTAGGATTTATTTTTTAATGTGAGTGGTATTTCAACTATCAGGACACTAAAAATACAATCAATAGGCTGCTTAAATAGCTGCTATTTATAACAATACCTACCTTGGTGGTTAATATATATTTGCTTTCTGATTTAAACAGAAATATTACGCATTGCTATTACATAATTATGATTTTTATGACTTTTACTATTTTGTGGCTTCAAATTATTTATTAAGTTATGGATTCATAACTTTCAGTACCTGATCAAACATTCACAAGGATATTCTCAATGTTCTCCAATTTTTGCTTTTACTACCTGTTTGTTCAAACAATATTTTATTAATAATATATTTGCATAAGTCTCATGATAATAAATGCTTTAGTAGGAGTTTTAGATTTTTGGTTTTTTAGATATTAAAGACGCATCGAAGAGTGGTAGGAAGATATACAAATAAATATATTTTCTTACATATTCTAGATAAATATAAATAACTTTTAAACATTTCCTAAAAACTGTAGAAACTTAAATTTACCAAGTTGGGAGTAGATTTTGAGACTTGCTGTTTAGTAAATTAATATAATTGTTTTCTTTATTGTTAAGCTTACTTGCTTTCCTTTAATCATTCAACTAGACAAAGCATTTTATGTGTATTTTGCTTTGAGCATCCCATAATTTTATTTACTTGGAATTAACTTATACTATAAATTGGTTAAACATGAAAGAGTATCCGCAAAATTGTGTTTGAACTAAGACAAATTTATCATAAATAACTAATTATACGAAGCTTTAAAAGACAGATTTACTTATAATTATGAGTTAGATGTCATGATTAACATAAACAATATTGAAGAATTGAATTCATATTAGTTTGGAGAAAATGTGAAGACTTTACAAAAATTCATGGCTTTTGCTTACAAATATTCATTAAATAGCGCTATGCTATCTATTCAAAGTTAAGATTAGTAATTATAAATTTATTTAACATTGAATAAAACACTAATTGAAGGAGAATAAAAAATACAGGTTTCTAATTAATTCTTTAAAAACAATCTAAACATTAATTTATTAGGATATCTAAGACAAATACTTGTTTTAGACAATTCTTATTAGGTAGATTTGGTTTGCCCTATCCAAAAAATGAATGAAGCTGAACATTTACTAATAACAACTCAGCAATACAATCATAATGTATTCACAGTTAACAAAATCAAAAATGATATATTAAATGAACAGCTTATTTAAATAACCGCGAATAACTTTCAAATTATGGCATTTTATAAAAATATTAAATAATTTATACCAATAAACCCAAGTCATTTATTGTTTGATTTATATAACGAATGAATATAAATTATTTATTTTCTTAAAAAAAACAAAGATATTTCTTTTTAAAAGTTTGTTTTATTAATTCACTCTAATTTTATATAGTCCATTGAAGCTACTCCTTAAACTTTTAATTAAGTCATTTTGAAATTTTAGTATATAGATTATTTGAAATTTTTAATTGCAAATTATTTAAAATGTTACATAGAAAGATATATAAATACTGATTATAAAGTAAGATTAAATTAAAATAATCAGAATTTATATGCTTTAATTATTTTGAGTAATATTATTGGCAATAAATATATTTTTTATGATATTGAAAAAAATAAAAATTAGAAAATATTTTTTTATTTATGTTTTAATTTTTTAAACAGTTTTATTCATATAAATAAATAGCAAGCAAATAAGTTAGTTAGATAAATAGTTGGTAGATAATAGAAATGCCTTCTTTCTATTTTAATAAGCTATATAATTGATTTTACTTTTCTTTTCTATATCTTAATAAATTCTGATATCTAAAGTTTAAATTCTATCATATTAAATAGACAATAAATAACTCTAAAAACAAAAAATTCTTAAAATCATAACAAATTATTTAAAGAAAAAAATTAATATTTTTATCAAAAGTTAATAGTTTCAAAAAGAAAAATGTGTTATAGCTAAAAAGATTTCATGATATTTTAAGGAATATTATCAAGTGTTATTATTTCATCAATGAGCATTTATGAATTTTAATTACTCAGCTAAGAAGGAGAGACAAAAGCTCTATTTGCTATTATATGGACTTGGATAATATCTAAAATACTATCTTTACCATCATAAAAATCTAAAGTGAAATGTGAATATTTTATAATTTAACTTATAGGATTTATTTTTTAATGTGAATGGTATTTTAATTATAAGTTCATCAAAAATACATCCAATAAGCTGCTTAAATAGCTGTTATTTTTAACAATACCTACCTTGGTGGTTAATATATATTTGCTTTCTGATTTAAACAGAAATATTACTCATTGCTATTACATAATTATGATTTTTATAAATTTTACTATTATGTGGATTCAAATTATTAATTAAGTTATGGATTCATAACTTTCAGTACCTGATCAAACATTCACAAGGATATTCTCAATGTTCTCAAATTTTTGCTTTTACTACCTGTTTGTTCAAACAATACTTTATTAAAAATATATTTGCATTAGTCTGGTGATAATTAATTCTTTAGTAGGAGTTTTAGATTTTTGGTTATTTAGATATTAAAGACGCATCGAAGAAAGGTAGGAAGATATACAAATAAGTATATTTTCTTACATATTTTAGATAAATACAAATAACTTTTAAACATTTCCAAAAAACTGTAAAAAATTTAAATTACCAAGCTGGGAGTAGATTTTGAGACTTGCTGTTTAGTAAATTAATATAGTTGTTTTCTTTATTGTTAAGCTCTCTTGCTTTCCCTTAATTATTCAATTAGACAAGGTATTTTATGTGTATTTTGCTTTGAGTATACCATAATTTTACTTACTTGGAATTAACTTATACTATAAATTGGTTAAACATGAAAGAGTATCTACAAAATTGTATTTAAATTCAGAGAGATTTATCATAAATGATGAACAATATGAAGCCTTATAAGACAGATTTACTTAAAATTATGAGTTAGATGTCAATGTTAATATAGACAATATTGAAGAATTGAATTCAAATTAATTTGGATAAAATGTGAAGACTTTACAAAAATTAATGGCTTTTGCTTATAAATATTCATAAAATAGCACTATGTTATCTATTTATAGTTAAGATTAGTAAATTTATTTAACATTAAATAAAACATAAAATTAAGCAGAATAAAAAATATAAATATCTAATTAATTCTTTAAAAACGAGCTAAACATTAATTTATTAGGATATCTAAGACAAATACTAGTTTTAGAAAATTCTTTTTAGGTAGATTTGGTTTGCCCTATCGAAAAAATGAATGAAGCTGAACATTTATTAATAACAACTCAGCAATACAACCATAATGTATTCAAAATTAACAAAATCAAAAATGATATATTAAATGAACAGCTTATTTAAATAACCGTGAATAACTTTCAAATTATGGCATTTTATAAAAATATTAAATAATTTATACCAATAAACCCAAGTCATTTATTGTTTGATTTATATAATTAATGAATATAAATTATTTATTTCCTTAATTATTAAAAAGATATTTAGTTTTTTTTTAAAAATTTTTATTACTTCCTTCTCATTTAAAAATTTTGTTTTTTTCCCTTAAAACTTTTTAGAATATTAAATTGTTTTAGAAATATTACAAGTAAACCTATTGCATAAAGCACTTATTCTTCTATAGTTAAAAATTATTAATCATTTAGTAAATAAGAACATTCATTCAATGATATAATTAATTGCATCATATGTTTATTCATGCTAAAAATAATTCTATGGTAATAGTTAGAAAATTTTGAGTCGTAAAGAATTACTTAAATTAGAAAAGAATTTATTTATTAAGACAAAAAGGAATAAATAAAGTGAAAGCAAATCTTAATAAAATATAAATTAGATTTAAATCAATAAATTTTGTATAATAAATAAATAATTGTTTGTAAATTGCGCATTCAAAATTAAAAAAGTAGATTCATCTAATTAAAAAAAAAAATATTTATATATATTATAAGGTAAACTAAAACTAACGAAAATGGGGAATGCGCTTTGCTGTAGTGAAAGAAATGATATAAATCAATAAAAAGAATAAAGTTTTACGTTAGATGATGCCAAAAGAAGAAAGCTCATAGCTGCGAATTCTCATTATAGCAATTAAAATATGCAAGATGAAGTAATTTTTGGGTTTTTTAAACAAATAAATTTGATTGGTATTGAAAATATTTTTTTGAAGTACAAAGCGAATAATAATTTTAAAGCCATTTCATAGAATGATATAAAAATATTGTTGATATTTAAATAGGATGGAAGATTAAGCACATTGAATCCAACCCCAACTCTTGAAAGCTAGTCTCCAACTCCAAACAGAATCGAAAACGCAAATAGAGTAAACATTCAAGAAACAACAGAGCAAGGAATATCAGATTTTAAGTTAGAAACTCTTCCAACTGAATAAGCTGAGGTCTTATTAGATTGCAAGGTATAAAATATTTTTGAAGATCTAAAAGGATTTCAGTTTCTCATTTATAATTTATTTATTTTATAAAAATTTCTGCTATAATTTAGCAAATGTAGTCAGAAAATAGATTGGAGATGCTTTATATTGATTTGAGCAAACTCAAAAATGATGACACTCCAATACATTAAAATCATCATCAAATAAATTAGAATAACTCATAAGCACTAAATGTACAAAATATAAATTATAGTTTATATTACAAATAAATTTAATAGCAAAAATTTCAACATAAAATATCCATTTACTTGCTTGAGAGTGTTTTAAAAATATCGCTTTTAAAAGAACCTCATTCAGCAAGTTAAAATTCGCAAATGGTTCGGTTTATATATCTATAATTTTAATAGATGAATTAAAACTCTTAATTTGCTTATCTGCTGCATTATATCCTACTGTATCAAAAATACCCAATCGTTTAATTAAACAAAATTTTACTACTCAAGATTTATTAAAAACGCCTAATATATATTTTTGGGAATTTATTTCCTAAATTTTGTTTCAATTTTTTAAATTTCTTTTATTTTTTTCTTTGTTTGTTCTATTTTATAAGATTAGATTAGGTACATGAATTTCTTATTCATCAAAAACCAACCATTCTTTCATTAAATAAAAAATACTTTTTTTAATTTAAAACTCAACAATCTTCTTTTTACTTCAAGATTTTATAAGATTTCTTAGCATATCATTTCAATAAATAAATAGATACTTTTTGATTTGCTTTTCTAACAAAAATTATACAAACAAAATTTATTTTCTTCAAATATTCCATTTTAATTATTTCTAAATTACGATTGTTATAAAAAGAGGGTAAGCAGCAGAGTAGACGATCCAAGCTATTTAGAGGGAAGTCCTAATGCTATTTTATCATATTTTCAAGATAACAGAAGATTTTTAATGCAAAGAAGCTCAGATGAATTTTAGTTCAATAATAAAGAATATGTTCTGCTAGGTTCATATCAAAGAGATGGATATGAAGTTAATTAATATTATAGCTTGCAAACAAATAGTGTAATCATATAAAAGAAATTTAAGTAAATCAACAATTTGCATAATGAGGTTGACTCAAGTAAGAGCTTTAAGTGTTGCAAGAATCTTAAAGTTTTTATTTCAAATCTGTTAAGTGTCAATGAAAAAGATTTAACCATATTTTACGAAATGGGTAACTTTAGATTGAAGGATCTTATTACTTTAAATTTGCTCACAGAGATTTAAATTATGAAGATGGCTTTGAATTTGGTTTAATTCGTGCTTCTTTCTCACAGCAACTAAGTTTGCTTGAGGGAAATTGATTTAGACTAAATTAGTCTTTCTCTAAGCAGCAGTTAATCAGCATCTGGAGCTTATTTACATAAATACTTTGTGCAACTTAACAACTTCATAGATCCACAAGATAAATTTAATTTTATATGGTAAAACCAAATTCAAAAAGTGAGTGACATCTTTTGTGGATATAGCAATACAAATAAATTCGTTTAATCTAATAACTTAATTAAGTTCTTAAAGTAGGTTAATGACCAAACAAATATGTTAGATTTCTTGAATCACTTAAGATAAAATTACGAAGATTTAATGAAAGATACTCTTGTTGATATTTCTGAAGACTAAGTTGACACTCTAAATACCTTTTATTTAACAGAACAAGACCTATAAACAAACATCTAATTCTATTTTAAATTGTTTGAAAATGGAACTACTTATTTGAATAATGAATAATTATAAATAGTAGTCAATAAACTAAACAATTATATCTATGAAAACTTCAAAGATAAATAAAAATATTAATATGTTGACCATTGCCTTTCTCTATTCGAATAGCAGTGTGAAGACGAACAATTACATGAACTTGAAATCATTTATAGAATTTATCATACTTTTCTTTGTTTCCGTAATTTAAATACCAAATAATCTTTAAAGTAACTCTAATTGGCTTTGAAAACTTGTAAAAACCCTGATGTGATTTTGTTATACTAATCTTTAATTTATGCTTTATTAAGTCTTTCATACATTCAAGAAAAAGATCTAAGTTAAGCCAAAATTCTTTTTGTCAACTCAAATAGAATTTACTAAGCTCATCATAAAAACACCTACCATTTCCCAAGAAATAATTACTATTAAATATTAGTTTTTGCTTAAAGTTTGATAACTTATAAACTAGGCTACTTTGAGACTAGTATTAAAAGGTATTAATTAATTTCTTAATAATTTTTATTTTTATTTAAATCATTTTTTTATTTTAGATTGGATTACTTAGAAAAATTTTAAGCCAAAGGAAAATTACTTATTGACTTTAAATACATCTGGTTTATGAAAGGATTGAATAAAATGGAATTAGATTCCTATCAAGAAGCAGAGGAATACTTTGAAAAGACTTTAAACAGAGTTACAAATGAAGAAACCAGAATCGCCAGCATGTCAGATTTCTCCTAAGCTGATGATTCTAATTCAACAATTGACAAAAATATTTTTGATATCTTAATAATGAACATATTAGCCAACTCATTTAATAAAAGCAACGAAAAGTTAGAATAAAACATCGACTCTTACTAAAATTATAACAGCGATTACGCTAATGATAATAAAGATGTATTTTAAATTTTAAATAAAATATTGACTGTAATATTATGAAGCAACAATGTAATAAATTATCTAAATAAATTCTTATTAAAAAAATAGCTTCCTAAATAATAACATAACTATCAAAATCTACTTAAGCAATTAACTCAATAACTAACAATAGTTACCATCCAAATTAAAACCATTAGAATATGATAATAAAAAAACACTATTCTTTTTTAAATTTTATAATTAATTAGATTAAAAATATTTAAATCTCTATATTTAATTTAGTGTTAATTCCTTCATATTTAATTTTTATAAATATAGTTTCCGTTTAAAAATTTTATACAACTATTTTTGTAAAATTTTATTTATTTTTATGAAATGTCAAGTTAATTTTTATACATTAAAATAAATTCATTACAATTACCATAAAGTCTCTTATTTCAGTTAGCAGGTCAAGTTAATTTTTATACATTAAAATAAATTCATAGCCATAATAATATTACTTTAAACAACTTATAACAGGTGTTTTATATGCATGTTTTGGGGTATATTAATTTATTGAAATTTCATACGAATTTAATAAATAATATTATAGAATATAATAAATTTAAATGTTAACAAAGAGATATTACTTAATTAATTAGATTAATAATTTAAATAAAAAATTTTTAATTTTAAATCTAAATAATTTAATTTAAAATTATTACTTTAAAATGATTTTTCTTTTTTTGCTTTAGTGTTGCATTTCTCTTTTAACTTAAAATTTAAAATAAATGAATTATTAATACATTAAAATTTTGTTTTTTTATTATCAAATATACTTTTTTTAATATTAATTCTATTTAAATTAATATTTAAAATAATATCTAAACAAATAAATGATTTTATAATCCAAAAAAAATAAAAAATTTTTAAAATTTAAAAAAAATAAATTAAATATGCAATAGATTAAATTTTTAGAAATCTAAAAACTACATAAATATCTAAAAAGAATTGATAGTAATCTTAATAAGAAACTAGGATATTAAATTTGTAATTGAATTAGTTCGTTGAAAATAGATAAGAAAATTTAATTAATTTGTTGCAAATAATTACATAGAAAATTAATTGCTATGGCTGAAAATATTCTGCCTAACTAATCGACAACTAGCTTGATTGTTAATTCAAGACTTATTCACAGACCACCTTAGAGTATTCCTAAGTTTTTAGAAAATTTCGAGGAAATACCTTTAAGAGAAAAGAGGGATGAATAAAATTAGAATTTTTAAAATAGTAATACAAGATCATATGATCAAAATCACTAAACTAAAGACATTAGTCTTAGTAATTTGTAAATAAATTAGTCCTTTGATAGTAACAGAAATGCGATGTATTTACGCTCTTCTTAATAAAAGAAGAAGATTTTTGAAGAAAATTACTCAAATACTTCAAAATAAAATCCAGCTACTGCATCAGTTCAAAATTACAAAAGACACAGAACTTTTAGTACTCAAATTTATGATTATGTCTAAACTGATAATAGCTTTAATTAGGTCAACCAAAGCCTTAATGTTTAATCTTTTAATTAGAATAGAATCCATTTATTGTCATTCTAAGACGAGGAAGTAATGCCATAGATAAATATTTAGTCTGAAAAAGATTAGCAAACGAAGATAATTTAAGAAATACTTGCAAATTTCAAGTAGGAAATAATGAAAGAATAATCTAACGCTCTTGATCACTTGAGATATTTTGTGAATTCTAACGAATAGTAAATCAACACTACTTTAAAATTTGATTTTGCATTTCGTTCACAAACTCAATAATTTAATTTATTAATTTCTATATTTTAAAAAATAATTCTATTAGAAAAATATCTTAGCTCACAGATCAATAGATAAAAAAATAACATATAAATTCTCCATAAGTCACACTTTCTAAATTAAATTAGCTTTCATAAATAAAATAAGACATTACTTAAAAAATTTAGTAGCAGATTTCTTCTTAGATAGGTGAAAAACTATTGAAAATAGAAGAAAACTAAAATACTCTCTACGAATATAGTAAAAAAATTAAATAAGACCTTGCTAACTTCTTTAATGAATCCATAAATAATGTTTTTGAAAACACATTCAAAGCTTAGATTGAATAAAAAATAGATTCATTTTAAAATTAAATGCAAGAAAAAATAATTTCTTTTGAGTCTTAGTAAAGCACCATAATTAGTTGTAATTAAAAATATTTACATTATTTACTCTAAAACATTTAACTTTAACTAAAATTTTTTTTTTAAATTATTTTAAAATTTATGGCGAGCTTAGAAAATTAAATATTTTTTTCTCTTAATATAAAGAATAAAGCTAAGAATCAGGGTATATAAGTCTAGAAGCTGAAAAAAAGCAATAAGAATTAAAGGAATTGGAGAATAAATTTGATAGGATAAAATTTGATATGGATTCTATTTGTAGCTAAATTGGATAAAAAGCTGATATTTAAACACTTTAAGAGTAATTTAATAATATTTTTGGAGAAAAAGTAGTTTAAATAAATGAAGATATTAAGTAAATCAATGATTTAAAAGAGGAGTAGAAATAATTTCAACAAAATTTGATTTAAATGCAAATAAAAAATTTAGAAAAAGTAGAAAATATTTAGAATAACTATTAATAATTGGAGTAGGAATAAAGTTAATTTTAAGAGAATGAGATGGTTAGCTAGTAATAATAAAATAAAAATTAATTTATGAAAAGCTTAGATGGTTTAATTCAAAAAGTGAAATAGCTAAATTAATTGCACAAGAAGCTGATGGAATAAAAAAAACAATATGAAGATAATATCAAAGAAAAATAAACAAGTTTAAACAAAAATGATGAATTTTCTACTGATAGACAATAATTTAAAGAAACAAGTTTGGAAGGAGAGTAAATTCATGATTTGATAGTTAGTTAGAATGACTTAGATAATTTTATTACAATGACTATTGATGATGAAAAAAGATAATAGACAAGAGAACCAAACCCATATAGGAAATCAAGTAAACTCTAAGACAGTTAAATTATTTAGAAAGAAATACAAGAGGAAAGCAATTTATTTAGATATTCTACTATTAATTAGAATGAAAACTAAAACTAACTTTAGGAGATTCACAATATTTTATCTAGAAACTAAAATGTGGTCAGCAAGCCTCCGAAATAGCAGCCTAAAATTGTTTTTAGGAGAAAAAAACTAAGTGAATCTAAAGTAGAGTCATATTAAAATGCGACTAACTACAATAGTTAGGTTGAGTAACACAACGAGTTTCCAAACTAAGAAATTTTAACATTTAAAAATGTTATTCCTTGCAAAGTAGTTAATTCTTTACTCTCTTCACCTTGTGGTGCAAATAAAGAAATTTTATTTAATTCACAGTAAAAAATAATAATGAACTAAACAAACTAATTTAGCAATACTAAAAATAGTTTTAGGCAGTCTTTAGATAACTTTGCATATTCATCTTCTAGAAAAGTTTAAACATAAGAGAATTAATCTCCTGGGAAGGAAGAGTAAACACAACCAATTTCTTTGAGCTAATATTATAAGCTTTAAATAAATAGGAGATCTTGTGATTTTACATCTTATTCTAAAAGTTATTCTTATTCATAGGAAAAAAATATTATAAATGCAAACACAGTAGATAAATTTAATTGTGAAGAATATTAATATAAGCCTAGTTAAAGAATAAATACCGTTCCTAGTTAGCCAGAATCTAATTCTATATTAGATGAATATGATATATAATAAGATTCAAGAGGGTTAGATAAAAGATCTTTAACGACTGAAGTTAAATCATCATATCTAGAAAAAAAAATAAAAACTATTACTTAAGATATCACTAAACTGCCAATAAAATTCCCTAAATAAAATTAAAAATAACCTATACTGGTAGGAGTAGATACACCATAAGAAGCAAAGAGCGATTTAAAGAAAAGAATAATAGATCAGAAGCACAAGAAAGAAGGCAACAAATATTTAATACCCTCTATAAATCTAAACAACCTTTAAATTTAAATTTAAGGTAAATTTACTTTTTTCTTTAAAAAAAATATATTTAAATTATTTAATTAAAAGACTGAGAATAGAAATTATTCACTTGCAAGAAAACAACATTTAAACTCATAAAAACACATATCGAAAAATAATTTCCATTAAAATACTTACTTTACTTTAATAAATTTTTATGATAATATTAGTAATTAATATTAAAAACTCATTCTTATAATTTCCTATAAAATTCTTATTTATAATCTATCTTTATGTAATTAAAATATTATAGATAATAACCAAATTAATTAATAATTTATCAACATAATGGAATGAAAAAAATCAATTTATTGATAATATTGTCAATTTAAAACAGCTTATAATTTTACAAAAAATGTGACTATTGATAATTATTAATTTCTCAACATAAAAGAATGAAAAAAATTAATTTATTGATATTATTATCAGAAAAAAACTTATAATTTTACAATTAATGTCACATATTTCGTAATTTTATTTTATATTTTAGTGTTATTATTTCTTAAAATTTATTAAATTATTTTTATATTATATGACTGACTCCTATATAATATTAAATTCATCTTATAATATAAAAATAATTTTATGCTAGCTTTGATTAGTTAATTAGCAATATAAATTTATCAAAATACTTAAAATTATTCTTTTATTTTGTTGTTACCAAATTTCTAGCTTTTTATTAAAGATTTTATTTCTTTAAAATTATTATGAAAATTTTAAAAAAATTAATTTTATATAATTTAAATACAATTATTATTTTTTAAAATCAAATCATGGTTTTCTTTAGAATAAATTTAATTTATTAATCAAGTAGTTTATTTTATTTTTATATAACGAAGCATCTATTCATATATTATTAAATTTTCAAAAAATGATAAATGAATATTACTTCTTCAATAATTTCTCTTTTTGAGTTTTGGCAAACGAATAAATAACTTGATTTCACTATAATATGATCAGATAACAATAATCTAATTATTTATAGTTTATTTTCTATCAGTAATAAATTAATATCAAAATTTGAAAGGTTTTTTTCATCAGCTATTGAAAATGATTTTATGGTGTATTCTTAAGACAGAAAGCATAGGAAGAATATTCTTTTAGTTAAATCAAGTTACTAAAATAGAATGTTGTAAAAAGTTGAATATTAGTTCAAATAAGATTTCTGACGATTTTTTGCTCTCTAAAGGTGAAGAAATAGATTGTAATTTTTATACGATAGAAATCCCTCTTATTAATTTTGTAGATAGTCTGCAAAATATTGATTATTATTCTATTAAATTTTTTAGACTCAAAACTTAGTTGTAAAATAGATTAATCATTTTACTAAATCAAAAGAAATGAAAGGTAATAAAAATATTTAGGAGAACAATAGATGTGATATGAATAGCTACGGAGACCATAGTAATATAGTTAAATTTTTACAAATATTTCTTTAGTTAATCTAAGTCTTTTAAAGAAAAGAAGAAATCAGATGTTTAATAGTAAGCTTCTAAAATATCTAAAAGTTTTGGTAATCATTAAGTTTATAAACCAACTTAGCTCGTTGAAATAAATCATATAAAAAATAATTATTTAAAAATAAATTTAGATCAAGCCTCCAGTGAAGCAGAAAATAATAATGCCAATGATGATGATAGCTTTTATGATTGGAATAAGAATGGAAATTTAGAAAAAACAAACATTGATAGAGTTAAAAGTGATATCCCATAAACTAGGATGATACACGCTTAAATTGAAAATGAAGAAGAAGGAGAAGAAACAAAAACTCCTGAAGATGAAGATAAATAAAGAAATAAAATGTTTCAACAATATGAAATGAGAAAAGAGGAACCTTCTCTTGTGTCAGAGTATGTTGTGGGCAGCTCCCCTAAAGATGAATCATCATCTGAATAAAGTATTGAAGAAAAAATAAAAGAAGCATCAAGTCAACATGAAAGAAATATCAGAAATGTGAATTTGGAAGTGAACAATAATTAGAATCTAAACATAAATTAAAATATAGAGTCTTCAAAATACATATATTCTTCTGAAATCTAAGCTCATATTAGAATGAAAGAATAAGAACTAAAAAAGACAGTAAGTAAATTTGTTAAGTTGAATAAAGTTAAGCTTATAAAATTATAAAATAATAACGAATTCCACTCATCTATCTATATATCTATCTCACTCATTTGATATTATTTACTTAATTGCTTTATTCATTTCACTGATTTGAATTTTTAAAAACTAACTTTTAAAACTAAAAGATAAGTCTAAATATAATTGTCATAGGCAAAACTGGAATAGGAAAATCGACCTTTATAGAAGCTTTTTTAAATGAGGTAAGTGCTTTCTTTAAAGATTTGTTTCGGTATCTGATCATTAAATATTATTTTTAAATAGAAATTCGAAAAATTAAATAATGAAATACGACCAACCACTATTGATATAATAGAGAAAAAGGCAGTGAGAAAAGAAAATGGAATAACTTTGAATTTAAATATGATTGATACTCCTGGATATGATGCAGATACATAAATAGCTTAGTGGCAGCAAAAAATAATTGGATATATTACTTCAAAAGTAATTTCTTATGTTAAAATTTCTTGATTAAATTTATATTTTATTTTAAAAGTTCGAAAAATTCAAACAAGTAAAAAAAGAGTAAGATAATAAAGATGCGTCAAAGTAATAAGAAATCTAAGACTAAAGAGTAATTTATATGATTGTATTTTTAAAATATTTTAAATCTGATTCTTTTAAAATTATTTAATTTAAATTTTTTATTATTATGATTCATTTATCTGCATTCCTTAGTGTTCTTATCTTTTCATTTAATTTTTTAGTCATATCATAGTCACTATTACTATTGATTGTGAACATTTTTATATTTATGTTCTATTTATTCAGAAGTTAATTTTATAAAGAATAAATCATTTGATTGAAAAACTTTAGCTGATATAACATACATTTATGAATGGATAAAAATACAAATTTAGTTATTGATTTATCTTACCAATAATAAAGGTTCATGGATGCTTATATTTTTTGTGTGGACCTAGAATAAATAAAGTAGACCTAGATAACTTAAAAAAATTGTAAGAATATGTCTCTATTATTCCTATACTAGCTAGAGGTGATTCATATACTCCAGAAGAAGTGAAATAATATAAAAAATAGTTGAGAAATGATGCAGATCAAAATAAAATTTTTTTCTTTGATCCATAAGAGGTATGCATTCATGCATCAATGCTTTATCTTTAATAAAAAATATAATATTTTATATTTATAAAATTATTTAGGTCTTTTAAGATCAGCCTGAAAAGCTTAATAAACTACTTAAAAGTCCTTTTGGTTCTGTTCCTCCGTTTTTGATTATCTCTTCTATAAAATAAATTTAAAAATCAGAAAATCAAGTATTTTATGGAAGGTATATGGTTTGTTTTAAATAATTCAATATATTCTTAAATTTTTTTATTTATTAAAATCAGGGAATACAAATGGGGAATATGTGATATAAAAAATCCTGAGCATTCGGATTTTATGCTTCTTTATACTTCACTTATTGGTTATTTTAGCACAAAACTCATTAAATTGGCTGATGTTTACCAAAATAGTTATTTCAATTAAAAAAAGAAATAATAAAAAATAAAAGAAAAAGAAAATAAAATAGAAAAAGGGATATTATTTGCTGGGTTATTTTCTGCAGCAGCAGCATACATTTATACAAAATTCTAAAAAAACTGATAATAACTAGTTAAGTAACTAAATAACTTGCTTACTTACTCCACTAACTTCATTGCTTGCATACTTCAATTTACTTATTAATTGATAATTAATTTTCAAAATATTTATAAATATTCAATTTATTTTTTATAAAAATGATCATTACATATATTCATGTTAATTTATTCAACTATTGTTATAAATGCGCTTACAACAAAAATAAATAAATCTGAATCAAGACTATCACCGAAAGCACCGATGGTTTAGTGGTAGAATAGAGCGTTGCCATCGCTTTGACCCGGGTTCGATTCCCGGTCGGTGCATTTTTTATAAAAATAAATAATTTGTTTGTTTTTTGATTTTAAAAAATGAAATATCTATAAAAGTAGTTTAAGGTATTCTATTATTTTTAGTAAATAAATTAAAATAATAAAAATAATTCGAAAATATAATTTTTTCGACATAATATTAATTAATTAATTACTTTATTTGTTTAAAAAATAATCAGTATTTAATAAATTTACTTTCATTAAACATATATATATAAATTGAAAAGAATATTAATAAATTTTTAATTGCTTTCATTCATTTCATTAATTTTAAAGTTAAGCCTTTAAATGAATTATCACTATCTTTTTTACTATAACGTCTCTTATAAGATGGAGACTCGATTTAGTCGATATCTTAAGTGAAATTTTTTATTTTAGTATTAATAGGAGATAGAACTTTTTATATTTTTTTTTCACTCTCTTAAATAGCATTTTTGATTTCTTCCACTACGGATTCATCTTCTATTGAAGGAGGTATTTTATAATTCTCCTCATTTATTATTTTTTTCAATAAACTTCTTAGGATTTCTCCATTTCTAGTTTGGGGTAATCTTGGAACTATTATGACTTATTTAAAATTAGCATAGCTTCCTATTTAATATTAATAATTAAATAAATAAGATTTACTAATTAAGCATTTTTTTTACCTATTTCAACATCTACTAAATCTACTAGCTGACTTAGGAATTATTATTTGTTTTTAATTAGCTTTCCTTTTTCAATTACTACAAAACCAACTGGAACTTCACCAAGAGTTTCATCGTATTTAGAAACAACGGCGGCATTCACAATTTCTGGAGCTGATTATAATACTTATTCTACTGATGACATAGAAAGCTTTTTACCTCCTGTTTTTATTATATCATCAATACGCCCTACAACCCAAAGATAGCTATCCTCGTCAAAGAAACCGGCATCACCTGTTGTGTAATAACCAGGAGAGTCTCCTAAATACTTTTTCATAAAGATTTCATCATTGTTAAAAAGACTAAGCATAAATGGAGGAGGAAGAGGTGTTTTCAAGCATACTTTACCAAGCTTATTGGCTTCTTCTATTTTTTTATTTTAATTATCTAAAATGTGCACTTCAAAGCTAGGACATGGCATTGTAACGCTACCTGGCTTATCTTAAAATGATTAAAAGCTTTAAGGGTAATTTGCTGATATTGCTCCTCCTATCTCCTATTAAATGTAAATGTTGTTTATAAACAAGTTTTTATTTATGTGCTTCTTTAGATATTCAGAAGTTTCTTAATCTGTGTGCTCTCCTGTTGTGTGGACACTTTATAGAGAAGTTAATTTGAATTTCTTAGTATTCATTCCGTTGGGATCTTCCTTTCTAATTTCTCTAATACTTGTAGGGTTTGTAAACAAGCACTTTACATTATATTTATCAATTATTCTCCAGAATCTTTTTTAATTTATAAAAATTTTATAGAGTATAATCGCAAAAATATTTAAATAATTAAATAAAAAATAAAATAAATTAATAATCTTTAAAAGTTACTGAATATTATCTGGTGTTCCAGTAGACCTTCCTTCATATAATATTGTTGTAGCACCTTTGATAAAAGCTCCATATATCATGAAAATGTGTCCTACTATCCAGCCTACGTCTGTTGCTGAAAATAGAGTATCATTAGAACCAATATCAAGAATATGTTTCATTTGCCAATCGCAATATACTGCAGTACCAGCATGATCATGCACAATACCTTTAGGATGATTTTCTCCTGAAGAAAACAAAATATATAAAGGATCATTAGAGTTCATGTGCTCACATTCAGTTTCTAATTATGCAATTTTTAATGCAGTATAATAATCATAATCCCTTTTTAAAACAAAGTTTGATGTCATGTGAATATCTCTTTGAACTATTAAACTAATCAAGTTGTGTTATCCACTCATTTCAAGTGCAGCATCAACTATTCCTATTTTTTAAAATATTTAATTGAAAAATTAATTAAAATATATTCAGTAGATAAAATATTCATTTATGTTTTATATCACTCATAAAATAGCTTTATTTAAATTATCTTTAAAGAAACCATTTTAATTTATTTATGGTTTGATTCTAGCATATTTTATTTTTAAGTATTTAGATTAATTTGCTTAAGCTGTTTAACATAGCTCATTTTATACATTTAAGTTTTAAAATTTTGTTTTTTTGTTTTGAATTATTTGATTTATCTTTTGATGGCTAGATATTCTATTTTAATTTTCTAAAGATTTCAAAAGTTAAGAATTATGATAGATATTTGAATAAATCAATCCATCATTTTACCTTTGTAATATATAATTTTATCGCCTCTTTCAATACCAGCAGATGCAGTTATAATGAGCTTTGGTTGACATTCAATTATTCTTCCTGCTAATTCTTTTGCTGGATATCCTCCATACACTACAACGTGTATGGCTCCTATCCTAGAGCATGCTAACATAGAAAAAACGGCTTCTGGAACATTGGGTAAATAAATTATAACCCTATCTCCTTTTTTTACACCAAATTACTTAAGTACCCAAGCTAATTTAGCTACATTTTCATATAATTACTTATAGGTATATGTTTCGCTCTAAACTGAAGATTTCAGAGAAGGGCTCTCCCAAATCAAGGCAGTCTTATTTCCATGTTATGCTTAGTGTCTATCTATTGCATTGTAACAAATATTAATTTCTCCATCAGAATACCACCTGTAAAATGGAGGTTAGCTCTTATCTAATATTTTGCTAGGTTTTTTAAACCAATGTAGATTTTCAGCAGCTTTTTACCAAAATTATTCTTTACTCTTTTCTTAAACTGATTCATTGTATAATTTGTTATACTAACCTATATTCATATTTATATTGCTCTAACTTTTCTTTAAAACTATTTTAGGTATACTATGTATTGATTTTTATTGGTTAATTGCCTAATTTTCCTATTTATTTATGTGTATCTGTAAAATACTATGATAATTCTTAAATTGAATTTAATTTATTTGATTAACTAACTAACTAATTAATTAAATAACTCACAAACTAATTTTTAGTCATGCAAGTTAATATGAATCGCAAGCTAAAATTTTTGTTTTAATAAAAGTCAAATCCTCGTAGTCATATCATATTTTAAATACACATTTTTTAAAAGTTTGTGTTGTAATCAATCGCATTATTAATATTTTTCAATTGTAAATTAATTAATAAGTAAATCTTTTAATTAATAATTATGTAAAATTTATAATAAGGTTGTAAGATAAGCTTAAAGCTTTCTTTATATCTAATGACCAATTTATAAATTAAGCAAAGGGCTCTTTTACAGATAAAAACATTTATCATAAAGATTATAAATTTTTTATCTGCATTAATATTTTGTTTTAAATTATTATTAAAAAAAATTTTGTTTTATTTTAAACCTTTATATTCTTTTAATAAAATGAATTTAATCAATTCGATAAACTTTATTATCAGAATTAATAAAATATTAGTGATCATTATCAAATAAATAAAAAATATATATATCATACCTCCTAACATATTAAGGCCAGATTATGTTAACACTTATAATTTTCCATTTTTTTTATTTTTATTTTTTTAATAAAATTTAATTAAAATATTTAAAGAAAATAGATATATAAAATACTATTATATAAATTTATTTAATATTATATTAATTTCTATTAGAAAGATAAATAGTTATAGGCTATCACTATTTATTTCTCTATTACAAAAAAAAAAATCTGCAATTAGCAATATTACAAATATTCCTAAAATTACAGAGCTAAAACAGAAAAATCTACTTATAAACATTATTTTTATAATATTTAAGAACATTAACTACAGGTTTTTTTCAAATATGGCTAAATAAATAACTGGCCATCTCTAATTCCTACTATATATATTTTTAAGTATATGTTTAAATTCAAATATTAATTTTAAATAGTGAATGTTAAATTAATCTTCTGTTATCTCTTCATAAAACCAAATATATAAATTAATATTTGACAATTAATTAATTAATTATTATATTTATTTGTTCTTTTTAACCATTTATTATTTATTTATTAATTAATTAATTAAATTTCATAAATTGCTTTTCAATATTTTTGAAAAAATAAATAAATGATATAATAGATTAAAGAATATTATAATTTGGAAGAAGTAATTATTAGCTTTTTAATTAAAATCCTTTAAATTTATATAAATTAATAAAAAAAGTTTTAAAGCTCTTCACTTTTATCTCATTAGGTTCTCGATATTATTCTGAGGTATATTTAATTAAAAAAATTACTTTTATTATTATTAATATTTTTTATATATTTAAATTTCAATTTATTTAAATAAATAATTTTTATTATACAAATTATCATCATTATTTATTGATGATAAAACTAAAATTTTTTATATTTTAACTTAATTTTCATTTAAATTTTTAATTATTTATTTATAATTCATTTTTTATTATTTGATATATTTTCTTCATTTTTTGCTATTAAAACTTACACTTAATAAAAGCTATTAATTTGTTTTATATTGTAATATTTTTAATTATAAAAGTTAATTTAAAACATTAAAGTTCTTTTAATTTATTTGATTTATTTTCCTTTTACTTTTTTTTATGGTTTCTTATTTTTTCATTCTTTGTTAATTTTATTAATTTTTAATTAATTTTATTATTTCATTTTTTTCTTCATTTTTTCCTCCTAATTAACAAAAGTGAAATACCTATTTAATTTATATCTTTCTTCATTTTTTCCTTCTAATTAACTATTTAATGATATATTATTTCTTCAATATTTAAAAAGGTTTAATTAAATTGGTGATGAAGGTGCATCAGGCTTAGGTTCTGCTTTAGCAAATTGCATTAATCTCTCAAATTTGACACTTGACCTTGGGTAAAAATAGTTTATTTGTTTTGGATTGTGATATGTTTAATTATAAAAACTAATTAAAAACAATAAAGCTCTTTTTTCTTTTTCTTTTTATTGTGCTTGCTTTTTTTTGTTTTTTCTTTGTTAATTTAGCTCATCATTTTATTTTCAACTTTTGCTTTTATTATTTATTTCTTATTATTTCATATTTTTTCTTCATTTTTTCCTTCTAATTAACTATTTAATGATATATTTTTTCTTCAATATTTAAAAAGCAAAAATTAAATTGGTGCAATTGGTGCATCAGGCTTAGGTTCTGCTTTAGCAAATTGCATTAATCTCTCAAATTTGACACTTTACCTTTAGTAAAAATAGTTTATTTGTTTTGGATTGTGATATTTTTAATTATAAAAACTAATTAAAAACAATAAAGCTCTTTTTTCTTTTTCTTTTTATTGTGCTTGCTTTTTTTTGTTCTTTCTTTGTTAATTTAGCTCATCATTTTATTTTCAACTTTTGCTTTTATTATTTATTTCTTATTATTTCATATTTTTTCTTCATTTTTTCCTTCTAATTAACTATTTAATGATATATTTTTTCTTCAATATTTAAAAAGTGGAAATTAAATTGGTGCAATTGGTGCATCAGGCTTAGGTTCTGCTTTAGCAAATTGCATTAATCTCTCAAATTTGACACTTGACCTTCTGTAAAAATAGTTTATTTGTTTTGGATTGTGATATGTTTAATTATAAAAACTAATTAAAAACAATAAAGCTCTTTTTTCTTTTTCTTTTTATTGTGCTTGCTTTTTTTTGTTTTTTCTTTGTTAATTTAGCTCATCATTTTATTTTCAACTTTTGCTTTTATTATTTATTTCTTATTATTTCAT